>NC_087212.1:83248749-83255208 GCF_015104395.2 Macrobrachium nipponense | reverse complement strand
CACAAGTGATTCCAAAACCTTATCGTCCAGTCTAGTTTCGATACATGGGTCCAAAAAGAGCATCATAGAGAATAAACAAAATTGGCATGATACATAGAGTATTTCATGAATTTCATCTATTGTATCCCATAAAACAAACACATACCTTCTAAGTAACGTAAACGTATTCCTGGTACTGAAGGAATCACTCCTCCGAATTCTTTGAATAGATAATTTAAATATTTATTTTTCATTCTTCATACTCCACCTCCACTCATTAGCTAACATCGGGAAATTTCGACCGCAGCAGAAATCCCGAAGATTTCCCCTCCTTGTGCTCCTTCCTATTTATTGATGTGAATGATGTCATCGCAAGATACTGCCCTTTTTTTTTTGCAGTCTGCAAAACTCCTGCCTTCACTTCCTGTCGTCTGTGGCCAGTAGACATTGACAATTGTCCATGATGCTTCTTTGTTTTCTTTATGGAGACAAATCTAGGACGACATGATGGCATCAAAGTTCTTTCTGAAGTGCCTCTGAAGAAACTAAATTCCTTCCCCCCTTTTTTTTTAAAAGCTTCTTACATTCTGCCTCGGCAATATTCATACTTTTTTTCCAACAAGGGTAATGTTTTCAGACCACCCATTTTCTGTACAGGTGCATCAAAATTCTATCCAGCGATTCTTCAGAGATCCCTGTCTTGGTCGGAGATTCTCCTTGACCTCTTGTGCCTTCTCCAAGCTGTAAGTTAGAAACCGATGTCCTGGGTGCTTATTTCATCGCACCTTAAGATTCTGGACACTCAATGTTAAAGGAGAAACGAAGAGGGTTGAAATACAGTGGGGTTGGGGTTTGCAAGCGGATGGCTCTTAGTGACAGCTGTTCATTTCTTCTGTTTTTCTGAAGCAGGAGCTTTCTCCTTTGATTTTCGCCTGTTGGGTGGACATCCATCTTTTCAGGCAGGTGGGCCAATGGACGCTTTCTTTTTCCTTGTGACGCGATTTCATATTCTTTTCCCTGAAGACCTGAAACTTTGAGGTTGATTCTGGAACGTTTTGCTTTGTTCCAACAATTTTGGTTAATCCCACCGGTTCTTCCATAGGACGTGTTGTGATAACAAACTTTCATCTTTGAATTCAGTTGTAAAAAAACTTCTTGGAAGAGTTTTCTTGAATTCTCATTGGCCTCATCATCAGCCATCACACAAGACTAAGCACTTTGGAAATTCCAGGAACTTCACCGATTTGACAAGGTCTAACGGGAAATAGAGCAACAGTTATTGAACCAAAAACTCCTTGAGGTAGTTATCCAAAAGTTTGTCGTGATCATGACTTAACTGAAGCTGCATGCCAGAGCACAAATGGGAAGGAAGAAGAGACTTGGGCACATTCATTTGTCTTCTTGCACCATCCTATGCATAGGAACAAAAGAATTGTGGTCTTTCCAGAACCTGCATCGCCATAACTGAAATCAAATAAAAAAGAATACAATCAAACTTCCAGGGTCTTTTCCAGTTTTGGGTTTTTAATGGTGAAAGATTGCTTTTTTTTGATTTACAATAATACTGTTTATTTGCCACGCGGGGAACCTCTATTTTAACTCCTGATTCAGTCCGCCACTTGTAGAGGTACCATAATCTGTCCTGGATCTGTAGTAACATGGTGATGTGAGACCAGTCATAGGGCCAAAATCTGACAGAGGCGGCGTTCATTTGAGAGACAGGAGTTCTTTTGCAGATGATTCTTGTATCATCTCAAAGAATTTCAGCTGCTAAACGTCTTATTAATTTCTTCTTTTAAACCTTTTTTACATCCTGGGGGTTTGAGGGATCATATTTTTCACGGACCTTTTCTAGGAGCTTCGCGGAAACAGCATCTTGGATCTCTGCTTTAAGCTGGTCAGTATCAGTGACCATGAGATGGGAAAGAGAGACTTGAATTTTATCAAGAGTTTTCTCGGAGCGGTTGCATGAAAAGCCTCCTGAGTGTTTAAAACTTTCCAACTTCTGGTTTCTGACATAAGAAAGGGCTCTTCATGGCTAACAAAGTTCCTCTTCATCTTTGATTCTTTTTTTAAATACAACCCTTTTTAACTCCAATCCCCAGGGTCATTCACACCCCCTTTTTGCCAAAATAAAGAGCCTGGCAGAATTTTCGCTTCATCCATTGTGATGTCCAGAATCTTCCGGAAGCTTTCACCCTGTGAGATTTTCTTTTGATGTTTCCTGGTCGTTGAACGGGACATCTCTCCCTTGTTTAGTGGAACTTGGTTGTCTTCGAGGAATCTCTCAGGATGGCTCTCTGTGTTGTCCGTGGAGAAACGTGGAAGGTGTATATGAGGTGAACTACCTTCTTTCCGTACTCCCTCCACAAACAAAAAGGCTCTGTCTTAAATTTTTGTAAATCATTGGAAGAAATAACAAAGGTGCTGAGGAAAGCCATTTTGCAGAAGACTTCAAGAAGAAAGAAACAACCCTGAAGGAGAAGAAGAAAAGAATAAGAGCAGTTAATGATGAGGATATAAGAATGGAGAGAAACATCAGTTATAATCGATACACCAAGAGAAGCCAGCAGTAACATCAACCTTTTAACCATGACTCCTCCTCTATGATGAGATCAATGGTAGTAGTAGTAGGAGGAGGAGGGGGGGAGGAAGGAGGTGGTTACTAGCGAGAATTTGAAGGAATTAGATGAGGGGAAGAGATTGGTGGATGGCATGGAAAGAAGGTGGAGAAATGGAAGGAAGCAAGCAGACAAATTTTCCTTAGGTTATTAGGCCTACCTTAGTTTACGTTCTTTTGGGTTAGATTAAGTTTTTCAGACTTTGCCCCCACCCCCCTAGTGGGGGTTCCCTATGCACATCCTGGGGCCACCAAAAATCCAGTCGGCCCACTCTTCCCTTTGGCCGGCTGGTAACCCATTCCCCTCCACAAAATTTTTTTTCCCCCAAAAAAAAAAAAATCCCCCGTTTCTACCCGGCCCCCCCTCCCACCAAACCCCCTATTTTTGGCCAACTACTTTTGCTTTCGACATTTTAGTATTTTTGGTTTCAGTTGTTAAGTACTAGTTTTTGGTGTTTTAGTGATAGTTTCAGTTGGTTAAAGTAATAGTTTCAGCTTGTTTGTGTTAAGCTACTAGTTTTTGCAGTTTTAGTACTTGTTTGCAGTTGTTAAGATACAAATTTTCTAGTTGTTAAGTACTAGTTTCAGCTGTTAGGTTACTAGTTTTAAGTGTTTTAGTACTAGTTTTTCACTTAGTATTTTAGTACTAGTTTCAGGTTGGTTAAGTAATAGTGTTTTTGGTAATTTTAATACTAGTTTTAGATGTTAAGTAACTATTGTTTTTGGTGTTTTAGTACTTAAATTTCATCTGTTTAAGTAACTTTCATGTCCAGGTTAAGTACTAAGGTTTTGGCTGTTAAGTACAAGGTTTTTGTGTTTTAGTACTAGTTTTCAGTTATAAGTAATAGTTTTGGGTGTTAAGTATTTATTTTCAGTGTTTTTAGTACTGGTTTTGGCTTGGTTAAGTACCTGATGTTCATTGTTAAAGTACTAGATTTTGATCGTTCAGTTTGTTTGTTAACCCTTTACTGCCGGCTTGGAACGTATTTTACGTCAACATTTTTTGTCTCTCGCCGTGGTCCGACTGGACGGTATTTTAACGTCGACTTACAAAAAGTTTTTTTTTTTTTTTAATTCGGGAAGGAAAAAACTTATTACGGCCTACCAAGCCGAAAAACTTTTGAAATCACGCGCCTTGGGGGGATGCTGGACGTTCACGAGGATCAAGGTGTTGTTTTGGTTCTTTACAATCGTTACGCAGGCGCGCCGAAGCGCGAATTTCTTTCTTTATTGGCCGCACTAAAAAGTATCTGTGATTTTTTTTTTTTCACAAAAATCTCAATAAATTATGTTTTGTTACCTTGGACAAATAAATCTTTGTACCATTGTAAATTAGGCCGTTAACCATGAAGTATTATAGATAGAAAATGTAGCGCATTTTTATGTAAAGAAAATACAAACAATCAAAATACTCATGATTGTAGCTTTTATCAGTTTTGAGATATTTTTCATTTAAAAATAACGGATAATTGCCAAAATTTCAAACCTTTGGTCAACTTTGACTCTACCGAAATGGTTGGTCGAAAAACGCAATTGTAAGCTAAAAACTCTAATAATATTTTAGTAATACTTCCAATCCATTCACCTTAATTCTTTTACAAACTAATTGGAAGTCTCTAAGCAAAATATTTCGGATTCGTTATGAGGTGAATTTCATGAAAAAACTTTTTTTCTTACTGTCCGCGCGGTAACTGCTTCCGAAAAAAATCATACAAATTGCGATTGTAGGTAATGTTTGCACCATTTTTAAAATTAGCTGTTCATATAAAGTTTTAACATATGGAAATGCTGCGCAAATTTTATGCAACAATAACAACTAAAAACAAACCCAATGGTTTTGTAGCTTTTATCAGTTTTGAGATATTTTCAGTAATAAAATAACGATAATTGCCAAAATTTCAACCTTTGGTCAACTTTGGACTTCTACCGAAATGAGGTCGAAAAAACGCAATTGTAAGCTAAAAGAGCGTATATTCTAGTTAATAAATTTCAAGCAACTTTACCTTCATTTTGCACACTAATTGGAAAGTCTTCCTAGCACATTATTTCGATTTCTATTTTGGTGAATTTTATGAAAAAAAATAAACATTTTCTTTACGTCCGCACGGTACAAACTCTTCTGAAAAAAAAATCATACGCTTGCGATTGTGGTTTAATGTTTGCACCATTTTAAAAATTAGCCGTTACATAAAGGTTATTTTTAATATATGGAAAATGAGTGCAATTTCATTGTAGAATACAACAAAAAAATAAAAAATAATTGAAGGTTGTAGCTTTTCTTTTTCATTTTTTCAAATTTTTTAAAATTTTGCATATAAAATCAGCGATTCAAATTTACGAAAAAAAACCACGTTTCAGTCAACTTTGAGCTCTACCGAAATAGTCGAAAAACGCCCCCATTGCTAAGCCTAAAACTCTTAAATTCTTAGTAATATTCAGTTCATTTATCTTCATTTTGAGAAACAAATTCGAATTCTCTCAGCAAAATATTTAGATTTATGGTTGACAATTTTTAAAAAAAATCTTTTCCTTCCCTTCCGCGCGCTGGTATTCTCCGCCACAAATCTTCCGAAATACGTACGTCCCATTCTCGGAATTATTTGCTCCGTTTCATATTAGGCCATTTCATAGAGTTTTTATATATTGAAATAAATGCGTAATTTGAATGTAGACAATAAAAACGAAAAATATTTCGAAGGCGAGTAGGCTCTTCTTAATTTTCCGAAATAAATAATTGCACATAACAAAATATAATATAAAAAAATTAAAAAAATTTGACATCTTTGGTCAACTTTAACTCTTCTTCAGATTATGGTCGAAAATAAATGCAATTGTAAAGTTTATAGTTAATAGTAAATTATATCATTTAGATTTATGGTGGGAATATTTGAAAAAAATTTTTGTTTTACCGCTCCACGCGGTTACGAATTCATGCTTATTTTTATTGATGAATAAATTTTCTCTGTGTTGCTTTTATTGTTTTATTACAATGTGTTTTTATTTAATACGAAAATGATTGGCAATTTAGCTTGGTACATTACAACGAAAAAAAACGTAACTGGTTACCTTTAACCGTTCTTGCGCACAGCGCGATTTGCAATACCAATTTATATATGAAATTTCGTATTTTTTGTGCCTATCCATATATCGCATTATTTATATATGAATACAATGATAAATTTTTCTCATTTCTGATGGTTTGGCATACTAAACTTAAGCCAATGACAAAAAAAGGAGCCAAAAGTGAAACTCTCCTAATCTTGGAGAAAACTAAGCGCGCTGTGATTTATTTGAAAAAAATATTTTTTCCAACTTCCCGCCGCCCACTCTGCAAACACCTCCAGCACACGGGAGACAATTCTTTTTTTACTGCTTCGGCATTTAAGGGTTAAGTACCAGTTTTGCAAGTGTCAATTTTATTAAAAAAAATTTGCCAATAAGCCATTTTTTACTAAGTTTTTGCCCGTTGTTTGCCAAATTTGTGCATTTTTGTCCAGTTAAGATGGACTTTGGTTAGCTTAAGGTCATTTAATTCCAATTTTTGTCTACTTTTTCACCAACTGACATGAGCTTAAACTGTGTTGAAAGGAATTTTCGCCAATTTTTGGCCCAATTTTAGACGTTTTTGACCAGTTAAGGTCGTTTTATGGAATTATTACCGATTTTGGCCATTTTTTCGCTTATTGATGCGGGGTTAGTTTAAGTTAAGGTGATTTTTATGGAATTTCGACCGATGTTTCGTCGATATTTTAAAAATAAGCCTGTGTTTGACGGAATATCCGCATATTTCTCACCAAATTTGGACGTTTTTGGATTAGTTAGAGGAAAGTTTTTCTAGTTTTATCTCCAACATAGGATAG
>NC_087212.1:83241249-83243749 GCF_015104395.2 Macrobrachium nipponense | reverse complement strand
AATTATTCAGGGATAATTATTACGATGAATTAATGGGAGAAGTCTTGTGTTAATTATTTGTTCAGTTTTGTAATTTAATTTGGAGAATATTTCAGTGATTCACGGGGATGAGTTTTGCTGAGTCTTGATGAATCTGGCTGAATCTTGGTGAATTGTGTGGAATTTTGCTGAATTTTGCTGAGTTTTTGGAGAATGGACAAGCATTAACTTTGGTGTTAATTTTTGTACTGATACTGATGATTTTGATGATAGCAATTTTTTTTGGTGATTTTGTGATAATGATACTTCTGATACTGATTTTTTATGTACTAATACGTGGGTGTTTTAATGCTGTCAAGGGAGGTGAAATCTTTTGTGATTATGGGAAGAACTAACAACACATTGTTTTAGTTTTTTTTTTTCTTTTTTTATGAGTTCAGCAGATAATTGCTTGACATCTAGTGAGTTACGGGAGATAGTTAATGGTGCCGTTGATTTTTCTTTTCTCCTTTTTTGAAAATTAGCCATCGCTGACACAAGTTTTTTACCATGGGTGAATTTGAATTTATTTTTTTCTCTCCAGTTAGTGTGAATATTATCTCAGTTCATGACTTAGAGTCATTGTTCGGGAACGTGTTCGTGTTTTAGCTATTTGATGCTATAGAGTAATATAGGGGAGAATTTCTTGCATGTTTTGATTGCATACATAAGGGCACTACATTTTTTCTCTGGATATTTGTGTTCCAGAAATTGTGAGTTTTCTTGCACAATACATTAGTTGTATTTGTGACGACTTTGTGAGAGATAGGAAACTTGGTTAAGTTTTCTAATGGCTATGTCGTAGTGCATATGGGGAAGTCTTTGCTAAGACACTGTGAGTTGGGAATTCTGTTATAATGAGTTGTGGCACATTGGTGATTTTTTTCTAGAATTTTCTAGACAGTTTTATTTGCCGAGTTTTTGCCCTTTTTTAGCAGTTATGCTAAATGGAGTGAGTTTTTATAGTTTTTGACTATAACATTGAGTTATTCTCTGGAGAATTGGAGTTATAATTGAGTTATAATTGAGATATATTATTTTGGGGAGATAATTGGAGTGGTATATTTATTTTGGAGTTATATTTTGAGATATAATATATGGGAGATATATATGTTTTTGGCCATTTTGATATTTGCCAATGTGGTATGAGCTATGTTTAGTTCATTATTTTGCAGCCATCTTTGTTGCAAATGGAGACACATATTTGGAGATTATGGGGCAATATTTGGGAGTGTGTGAGTTAGATGCCTTGAGTGCACATTTTTTGAGATATATTATTGGAGCCTTGTTTTTGTTCCACATGGAGTTATTGTGGAAATAGAGGTAAATATTTTTTATTTGCCGAAATAGAGGTGATTATTCTCTATTCCTGGAGTGGTGTTTTTTTTTCTACTGACATGTGGCTATTGGAGAAATAAGAGAATAATATAAGGGGGTTGGTTATTAACCAAATGGAGAAAATATTTCTATAACCGGAGGGTGTTACTATTGATATGATGTCTCATAATGGAGTTGGAATTAATCTTGGGCGGGTGACTCTCTTTTTTTTGTGGTTATGGAGTTTTTTTTGAGCAAAGAGAAGTTTTCTGTGGTTCTCTTTTTTGATTTCGTGACTATTTAGAGGCGAGTGGCATTACTGCATTACGAGTCATATGGAGATGTGTGTGCATTTTTCATGTTCACAAGTGTGTTATTCTTGAGAAATATAATTGGGAAAAAGTCATGTTGAGAGAATAAGTCTTCGAGACAATTTTTGTACACATTAGTCATATCCTGGAGTTAATTCTGTGAAATATGTGTCAGTTAGACCTTTTTTCTTGAGAATCATGAGTTTCCAAAACTTATGTGTCTTACTAGACAATTTTGTGCTGTTGTTTGAGCATGCGTCCGCAGGTGATTTTTCTGCTGACAAGCGATGTGATGAGCCGTGTGCTGATTCTTTTCCTCTGATGGTGACAGATCAGAATTTTTGCAATATCTGGAAACGTTAGCTATAGCATTTCACGAAAGCGCATGTGTGAGAGTTTGCTTTCTGGCAAATTCCATAACTTTACATGGAGCATTTGGGGAAAACGCGGGAGTTATGCATATTATACATGTATTATGTATTTTTGTGATTGGGGAAATCTGCTTGTGATTATTCTTTTTTTTTTTTTTATTATTTTTCTTCCTTTTCCTATGAGAGATATGATTTGGGGATTGAGCTTAAATAACATTTCTTTTTTGGACGGGAGATTTGATTTTACCGGGAGATGTGATTTTTCGAGGGTTATTACTTACGTAAATGGGAGTTTGACATTAAGTCTCATTGTGATTAATTATTGAGCAGTAAAGGGGTTTTTGCTGTTAAAAGTTGGAGATTTTTGCTGATTTTGTGGGTTGTTTAAATATTAGCTTGTTACGAATTTTTTCTTTTTTTTGTGAGCACATTCGAGTTCGAAATGTGAGTGCAGAATTCCGTGGAGTTGCTGTGATTTCTGAG
>NC_087212.1:83223749-83236249 GCF_015104395.2 Macrobrachium nipponense | reverse complement strand
TGCTGAATGCTGTATATATATATATATATATATATATATATATATATATATAATATATATTATATATATATATATATATATATATATATATATATATATATATATTATATATATCTGACCCTGCTGAATGTGTTTTTTATATATATATATATATATATAATATATATATATATATATATATATATTATATATAATATATATATATAGATATATATATTATATAGATATATATATACACATATATAATATATATATATATATATATATATATATATATATATATATATATATATATATATATATATATATAGATATCATATATATATATATATATATATATATATATATATATATATATATATATATATATATATATATATATATACATATATATATATATATATATGCTTACGTTTATTGAATGCCTCGCCTTCCCAGCAGTTTTTAAATTTTTAATTAATTTTAGTTATAAAAGAAACAGTCATGCCTTCTCCTAAAGCAACTGATTTTGGGAGAGAGCACGTAGTAGGGAGGAATTTCCGGTCTGACGGAAGCTTATGGTAAGATAGGCAAGTCACAAGAGTAGCTAGGCCTCAAGATGGATTTTAGGAACTTCTTACAATAAAGACCTATTTTCTTCCCAATTTGCTGGCGGTGTTATCACTTTCAGGCAGAGCCCGAGGCGGTGTATGGAAGCCCAAGAAATTCCGAGAGAACCAGCATCTCTCTCAGTTCGACTGCAGTCGTGACCTAGGACGGATGTCCAGCCAGCCAGCCTCCCACACTTAAGCCTAACGGCGTACTGGCGCACCAAGAGCCTCAGACCTGAGACAAAGCCAGGCCGCATTTCTACAAAGATCCACAGAACATGGCATCCAGATTCCCTGAGTCACGTGTCAAGTCTGTCCGCCCGCAAGTGTTGCATTACCGCAAGATTTCAAAACCAGCTTCATTAAGTGAATTTCATTTTGCGCCAGCAATCATTCACTTGAGAGATATTATTAGTCCATGTAAGGACCAGTTGCATTTACTTAACCTTGGCTGTTAAGCAGCCTCTTGTAAATAAATAGCTGTAAAGTAATTAGCTGAGTTTCTGGCGACCTTTCCTCTAGAGTAAATGTTCACTTTAAATCCTTTTTTACGGTAAGTTCAAGCAATTCACTTTGTTTTCCCTCAACTATTTCTGTTTGCGTATTGTAGTCCTTTCAAGGCCAGGCTCATACGTAACAATGTCGACCTCGCCGAAGATTCGAACCTAGCTTGCTTAAAAAGCTTGTAAATCGTGTTATTCCGTGTAAAACGTAGTGTAAATGTTTTTACCAAGCGCAAAATCAAAGCATACTTGCAGCGGAAGACACACACTGGCTCACGGTAAGGTATACCATTCATATAATATGATTATTTTATAACAAATGTTACCTTAAGGTACGTTTAAGTATTTTTATTACGAAGTGTTTAAAAGAGTGTAAGTAGAAATATTATTATTGTAACGGCGAAAGCGCCAGAGCTTAATTTTAGCGGCAAACAATTTGCCCCGCGAATTCTCTGTTACTTTGTACTGTCCTCGTCTGACAAGACACGAGCACGTGTTAGATAGATGCCAGAAAGTACTAGATCAAACTAGAAAGTACTTTGACTGGGTTTATTGCTGTGTTAGAAAGCCTAGCTAGTTAGGAGTGTTCTACTAATAGTTACGGCAAAAGAAGTGTACAATTCTTTTGTCTGTGATATGTTAATGGAATTCATTTTAACTTAGTTTTCATTCCAAGTGTTGGTAACCGCTAGCCAGCCAGCTCTCGTCAGCTGGACGTATGCGCTCTCTCAGGCCTGCAGCCAACCTTAGTTTCGCACAACGCAGCCACGTTTTGTATCCTTTTAAGAATTAGCTCGATTATTTAAGCAAAGTAACCTAAGTCTTGATGTTTTAACGTAAATAATATCAATCTTCATATTAGCATCGATCGTTCTGCCAGAGAAATTAACGTAACTCATCTTAGAATTTTGTGGTGTAAATCGTTTTCGTTTTTACAGAAATCAGCTGTCCTCTGCTCGCTCACCGCGTTTCATGTCGTATCGCTCACCAGCTCGCTGAGCAAAAATTTCATTTCACTTCGGACTTAACGTAGCCTCTTTTACAAATGTTTGCTAACATCGTTTAAAATCCTTACCGTCATTTTCGCTTGTCACAGGGACCTAGTAACCTTACGTAAAGTTAACGTAAATCTTCAAAGTAGAGTAAATTACAAGAATTGTTAACGCAAAACGCGTCGTTGTAACTTCATATTAAAACGCAAATCATTTTATGTAAGCGTAAGCCGCTACCATTAACGTAAACATCGTTCACCGCGAGCGTGTTATCATTTTCATAAAACATATTCAAAAGCAATTCTTTCAGTAAACGTTAACATAAGTAGATAATTTAACGCAAGTTGCGTCGGATTAAAACTAAAAGTATTAGTTCAATTAAATACCAGGGAGTTTGTCATATTTCATTTTTCACCCTCTCCGAGAGAGAGAGAGAGAGAGAGAGAGAGAGAGAGAGAGAGAGAGAGAGAGAGAGAGAGAAAGACCAGAACCAGTATTATTCACGAAGCCAAGAGTACTACGTCCAGTACCATACCCATACATTAACATTATTTTAGTCTCTTGTGTCTTTCATTTACACTGAGCGTGATACGTACGCGCCTGTGTCCATTGCAGTTTTGCAAGCATTTATTTCCTTTACCGAGTACTTCAGCAAAGGACTGAGCATTTTCAATTTACCATTACCTGTCGTTGCCCGAGTGGTCTTTTCTAATTTTTTCACAAAAGACTTGCGTATACCGCAAGCACCAACCGCACAGTGTGCCACCGCAACCTTCATTACTTCTAGACAAGGAAGCCTACCAGTCTAGGACTGGCCACCACCAGTGCACATCAGGTCTTACCATTTTACAGTGCCACTAATTCGTGACACTGTCCATCGACTGGCTGCTGAAGTACTCCCACCTTTTACTTTCTGTCCTCCACCATTACACTCTGCCCCGAACAGAGTACCATTTCTCTTCAGTATACTTGGGTATACTGCATTTAGTGTCGTCCGACGGGACACACCATTACACTACCAGTGCCCAAGGAACGCCTCCTTGTAAGGGCCGTGCACCTGTACAGGCCGTACAGGTAGCCCTTTACCTGCATGTCCGTCCTACGGAACGCCCAATCCACTGGTGAATCCGCTATCCCGGATCACCCAATCAAGGGAACGTCCCCGAAGAAGGCGCAACACCAGCACTACTAGTGCTGTCCCCAAAAGGAACGCCTCCTGAAAGTGCCGTGCACCTGTATTGGACCTACAGGCTGCCCATTCCAGCGTCTCCCAGAGGAACGCCCTTAAGTGTGACGTACGCTGTGCACACCATTTGATTTTTCCGCCTCATCAGAAGGTGCCAATCCCAAAGTGCCCCAGAGCACCCAGTCCTTTAAGACTTTTCATCCGAGCCTCCACTGCAGCCTAAAGAAATGGCTTCTGCTGCCCAACCACACATATCCATGGAGCTGGAGAAGCTCCAGACACTAATGGCTCTGGGCACGAACGCCGGTTACACTGGGCAGGAACTCACCCAGTGGGTGAAGGGGCGGATGGACGATCTGCTCCTGCAAGAGAGAGCCGCCAGAGAAGAAGAGAAGAAGGAAAAAGAAGCAGAGAGGAAGCATGAGCTAGCTCTCAAGGAGAAGGAGCTCGAGGTGGAGAAGGCACGACAGTGAACGCCGAAGCCCTAGCCATGCAGCCAGCTCCCAGCCCACACCTACGGTGTCGTCCAGTCCTATTGACAGCATTAACGCTCTCATCCCGAAGTGGACTGAGGATGAGCCCGAGGCATGGCTGGAATAAGTGGAAAGCCTATTCGAAACAAAAATACCCTACCACTGAGATAGAGAGGGCCGCACTGCTTGCCAAGCACCTGGATGGCAAGGCTAAGACTGCCCTCCGCTCACTGGATCAGGGTCAGCGAGGGGACCTGGTGGAAGTTTGCCGGGTCATTACGAAGGCCTATGAGATCACCCTGGAGAGGTGGAAGCAGCGTTTCCGAGGTCAGGCCAAGGAAGTTGGTTGGGCCTGGGGAGATTACTCTTACCACAAAATCCAAGCCGGGCAGCATTGGCTTGACGCCATGTTGTGCACCGAGTTTCAGGACCTGTTTAACAGGATCATGCTGGAAGACTCTACCAGTGTGTACCTGGGCCACTCGCAGTGCACCTTAACGACAAGCAACCCAAGACACTTGCGGAAGCTTGTCACCTGGCTGACGACTGGGAGACTTTCAACCCCTCTCACAGCACCGCCCACCGACGCATAGTGCCACCCGGTCATCTCTCTGGATCCCCACTCGCCCAAAGAACGCCACCAAGGACACCACGGACTTGCAACGTTTGCAAGAAAGTGGGTCACCTCGTAGCAGAGTGCCGCCTCAAGAGCGCTGCGAGCCACAAACCTCCTCAGATTTCTCCTAGGCCACGAACGGTACTCAGCCTCCTCTCAAGACCAGTCAGATGCCTTACAGAGACCAGCCCAGCAGAGGGGATCCTGCAGAGCCTGTGGGGCTACAGGGCACTACTCCCCCGGATATCCCGGGTGCCCCAAGCATGTGCCTTCAACCAGGCACGTCCACCTGATCAGTGCCACAACCCCCTCTACCGTTATGCCCGAGTCCAGGTCTCACCCTGAGCGGGTGTGGACCACTTCAGTCACAGTGGCACCCCTGGATGGCTCTACCCTACCTGTGACTCTGCCAGTTGCGGTAGATACCGGCTCCGATCTGTGCCTCATAGACAGGGACCAAGTGCCACCCAGTGCCACCGTCGACGACCACATCAGGTGGGCCATGACTTGGGTCGAAGGGCAGTCCAAGACCGTTCCCACAGTCGTCCTGCAGGTCACCCCTCCTTGGTGCACCAAACCTCACCGCCTAGGTGTAGTGCGTATGATTCGGCATGGAGTAGGTTTCCTATTGGGACGGGACCTCCTCTGGGGATGTCCCTCCCCCACACCACTCCAGGGCCAAGCTACCTCTCCTCATCAAATCACGGCCAGAGAGGACTCTTCACCTGTGCCAGAGCACACTGCCAGCCTTGGTGACTCCACAGATTCGCAATCTGTGGGGCCATCTCGGCCTTACCGTCCAATGCCGCAGAAGAAGTTCTCGAACCAGTTTTGCCGAGACTGTGGCCGCAAGGGTCACATGTCTGCCAACTACGGAGGGTGCGCGAATTACAATATTCCTGCTATCGCAATGGCAGTTACCAATCCTTCGTTACTAGGATCCCCAGCTCAGGGCCCTATAACCGTCGCACCCCTCCAAGGTCATTCTCCACCAAGCCATGTCAGAGCCTTTGATGACTCCGGCGCTCAAATAAATCCCTGATCACGATTGAAGGCATCAATCATAGTAAGATGATCCTTCCCACCGTCCAATTGAGAGTCGCACGACCTCACCTTACCAAGGTATGTACACATGCAGTTACAAGCTACCTTCCAGGAGGTTACAACCTCCTCCTAGGGCATGACCTGAAGTCTCCCATTACCAAGGGCCCGCTGAGAGGTATTGCACCTCCGGTACCCGTCACAGGTCCAGTCGACCTCAACTCTCAGCCAGTGCCACTTAGCAGCACTGGGCACTGCCAAGCTCCGTCCAGCCTGGACGTAGAGCCACCACTGAACTTGACCTCTGCGCCTGGCCCCGAGCTAGCGCCGGCACCTAACCTAATCAAGGATCCTCCTACAGGAGATCCTCCAACAGGCATGGAGCTTACTGCCGCCCATGGCCAATCTCCAGTCCATCATTCTTCACCCTCAGCTCTGTCGCCCGAGGATGAACCTCCGGCAGACCTCACATTCTCACCTCCTCTGGACAACCAGGAACTGCCTGACCAAGAGTCAGCCTGGAGTTTTCCCCTTACGACTGTTGTCGTAGCAGCCGGAGTGAGGGCCTCCCCTGCAGTAGGTTCCACCTCTACGACGGTTGCTGCAGAGACCGAAGTAGGGTGTTCTCCTGAAATCCCTCAGGCTACCGCTGCCTCTGCTCCTGACGGTATTTCTGGCCTTACCCCAGAGCCGGTGCCTCCGTCTACTCCTAGGACTGGTATAGCCAGGTCCTGGAGGAATAAGAAGAAGAAGAAGGGACGTAACAAATCATTAACATACTAACAAAAGAGCCACATGCTCTCCTTGACACCTGTGCCCGAGGTACAGTGTCACATTTATTTGCAGAGTGATCCTGGCACCTACCCAGAGAAGGTAGCCAGCCTGATCTCTGCCAGTAAACTAACCCTCTAACCCCTAGCAATTGTAATACTAACCCTCACTTAAATATAATTACCTCATTACATTTCCATCCTGGTCTACTAACCACGCATCATCCTCACGCATCATTACCTCATCTACTGTATTTTAACAATTCGGTCGCCGAACCGCTGCTGTGCGTACCACACTCTGGAATGATTGCGTCTCCATTTAACTGTATTGAGTAGGTTAGGCTAATGATTTAGTACCAGGGTATTAGGGTAGTAACAGAAAGAATTTCCAAGTTACCTTATTTAGGGGTAGAGTAGATTGTCGTCACAGGCGACCCGTAGTTATCACTTAGGCTAGACTACATTACTCCAAAAAGTTAGTACACTTAGCATCCTCACCTATAAGTTAGGTAGGTCACTGTAGTTAGCTGTATCACTGCTCAAAAACCTTTAGTTAGAGTAGGAGATCTGGGTAGTCGAGACGATCAACTTATTTAAGCAAAGGCCTTCACGCCCGAAAGGGAGTGAATGCCTTCTTAACAGGGGGAGCTGCTACGTTTATTGAACGCCTCGTCTTCCCAGCAGTTTTTAATTAATTGTAGTATAAAGAAGCAGTCATGCTTCCTCCTAAAGCAACTGATTTTGGGAGAGAGCACGTAGTAGGGAGGAATTTCCGGTCTGACGGAAGCTTATGGTAAGATAGGCAAGTCACAAGAGTAGCTAGGCCTCAAGATGGATTTTAGGGACTTCTACTATAAGACCTATTTTCCATCCTAATTTGCTGGCGGTGTTTATCACTTTCAGGCAGTGCTCGAGGTGGTGTATGGAAGCCCCAAGAAATTCCGAGAGAACCAGCATCTCTCTCAGTTCGACTGCAGTCGTGACCTCGGACGGATGTCCAGCCAGCCAGCCTCCACACTTAAGCCTAACGGCGTACTGGCGCACCAAGAGCCTCAGACCTGAGACAAAAAAGCCAGGCCGCATTTCTACAAAGAGCCACAGAACATGGCATCCAGATTCCCTGAGTCATGTGTCAAGTCTGTCCGCCCGCAAGTGTTGCATTACCGCAAGATTTCAAAACCAGCTTTATTACGTGAATTTCATTTTGCGCCAGCAATCATTCACTTGAGAGATATTATTAGTCCATGTGGGGACCAGTTGCATTTACTTAACCTTGGCTGTTAAGCAGCCTCTTGTAAATAAATAGCTGTAAAGTAATTAGCTGAGTTTCTGGCGACCTTTCCTCTAGAGTAAATGTTCACTTTAAATCCTTTTTTACGGTAAGTTCAAGCAATTCACTTTGTTTTCCCTCAAACTATTTTCTGTTTACGTATTGTAGTCCTTTCAAGGCCAGGTCCAGGACAACTATATATATACTATATATCTATAATATATATATATAAATATATAATATATATATATATATATATAATATATATATATATATATATATATATATATATATATATATATATATATATATATATATATATATATATATATAATATATATATATATAACATTATATATATATATATATATATATATATATATATATATATATATATATATATATATATATTATATATATATATATATATATATATATATCTATATATATATAATATATATTATATATATATATATATATATATATATATATATATATATATATCTATATATATATATATATATATATATATATATATATATGTATGTGTGTGTGGTGTGTGTGTATGTATAACAGAATCACGAAAGTTAGGAACGTGGTAAATCCATACATAAAGATAAATGCACGAAGGAAAAATAAACGAAGGAGTCTGCGAGATCTTTCGACTTAAAAGCCCTTTACTGAAGCAGATACTGACAAAAATACGAGAAAAGACAATACAAGAAGGTTCGTATAAACTGACAGATAGGGATTATAAAGGGATTAGTGCCTAGAATCCGACACACCTAGAGAAGATAAGAAACCTTCCCAAACAAGCATAAACAAAGGGTGCAATTAAAGGTTTAAGACAATCATCTCAGATACAATCTCCAGACAATTAAAAGGATTATAGGTGACAGCTATACGGAACCTGGTAAACAAAACCATATTCACAAAACATGACAGACATACATTACAATAAAATTTTCTTTTTTATTAACTCTAAGGCAACTGATTTTTATTTAAGTCCGTAATTATATATTTGAGGTCGTTCTTAAACATGTTACAGATACAAGGGTCTAAATGAAAAAGGCCACGACTAACATTGAAATTACAATGAAAAGTAAGTTGTATTAAAATAGATTCTAAAAGATTTCGTGATAAGACATCTCTTGACCGTGCAATTACTGAACTGTCAATCCAATTAATTCGGTGGTTGTTTTCACTTAAATGAAAAAATAATGCATTAGATTTTTGCCCAGTTTTTACAGAGTATTTATGCTGGCTTAGCCTTACTTCTAAGCCCTTGCTGGGACTGTCCGAGATAGAATGAGGGACAATCCATACATGGAATTTATATATTATGTTGTTGCTTTCTCTGGGGCCATTTTTTTATTACATTCTTTTTAGTGTGTTATTATAGGAAGAAACAAGGTTGACATTAAAAGCTTTTAACAATGGTTTTAATGGTTTCAAATCCGTTAAAATAAGGTAAACTGAGAATGTTCTTAGAATTTTTCTTTCTGTGTGTTATTTTCAGTATAAAACTTTTTGTGGGCTTTATTATAACAAATGTCTAATATATGTGAAGGATAGCATAAATCTTTCCCTATTTTTCTTATGTATTCAATTTCTTGATCCAAATATTGTGGACTGACAATTCGCAATGCTCGTAAAAACATAGAGGAAAAAATTGATATTTTTATATTAAGATGTGGCCTGAGAAGAAATGAACATAAGTTAAGTTGTTAGTCGGTTTCCTATAAATACTGAATTTACATTGAAATGGTTCTCTATGTATCAAAACGTCTAAGAAAGGGAGGCAATTGTCTTTTTCTAATTCTAGAGTAAACTTAATCATGGTACCTGGCTATTTATTTAGAGAGTAAATCATTTACATCAATACCGACAGGAAGAACAGCTAAACAATCATCAACGTAACGATACCACTTTACAGGAATATGAATGATATTAGGTAAGTAGCGTTTTTTGAAGAATTCCATATACAGGTTTGAGAGCAATGTGATAAAGGATTTCCCATTGCCATGCCAAAAATTTGTTGATAAAATTCACCATTGAATATAAACTTACAATCACAAATGCACAAACCTCACTCGTGAGTGAAATAATGTGACTTATAGGTAGAGGTAATTCATGCTGAGTTAGTTCATTGCTAAGATATAAAATAGAGTCTATAGGGACTTTAGTAAAAAGAAAGAACTACGTCAAACTAACGAATCTATCAGTAGGGCAAAGAGCAATTTTTGTATAATTATCAACTAAATCTAGAGAATATATATGAGAATCGGAGATGGTTCCAAGTAACGGGGACAAGATCTTAGTGATATATTTCGAGAGTTTATATGAATTGAACCAACAGTACTGATAATAGGCCGCATAGTGGTTTATTTTCTTTGTGCGTTTTGACTAATCCATATAAGTAAGGTAGCGAAGGAGAATTGACTGACAATTTGCCTAGTAGTTCTGTGTTATCTTTAAGGATACTTTTCACTATGCTATTGAAGTTTTTTATGACTTGATCAAGAGGATTTTTTGTTAGTTTTTTATAAGTCACATCATCATCCAGTAGGCTTGCATACGTGATATGTAGTCAGCTTTATCTAAAATTACTATACTATTTGACTTATCAGCTTTTGTGATGTGGATAGTATTGTCCTTTTTAAGATCGGTCAAACTTTTCTTAAAGCGAGCAGGGAAGTTACTTTCATGCTTAACATTGGCAGCTCCGTAAACAATACCTTTAATCATGTCGACATGATTTTGAGGAAGATCACAATATTTTTCAAATTTACTTAGGGATGACCCAATCATTAAAGCAGAAGGTCTACTTGTTGCAAAGAAAGATAAACCATATCCAAGCGCACTCACAACATTTTCACTTATTTGTTTACTAGATAAGTTAACAACACAATCTTGACGTGCACAATTAGTCCAATCACTGCTATCAATAAGATTTTTTAGTTTTCTGTCGAGTTTCCTTTTCAGGGCATCTGTAGTCATACGTAGTTTTTCGTAAATTTCCGGTCGCAGCGAGTCCTTCCAATCAGCCGGGATGGAATGATTGAAAGAGATCCTTGTTCTTTCCAGTTCCTTGAATTTTTCTTTCTCTTCTTGCTTGGCGGCTGCTATGTGCTGTTTCAACATCATGGCACTAAATTCATTGAATGGGTGATTGTCATAATCTTCTTAGACGGCGTGGCAGCAAGGATTTTAGGGGAGCACTTGTTTCAGAAAGGGCACTTCTTCAGGAACTTAAGACGAATTCTGGCAGAATTCAAAACGTACGCCCTTCATTTTCCCTCTCACAAACACCCGTCCCCCTACCCTTGATGTTGCGTGGGTGGGAGGCCTCTGTTGCCTAGTAACATTACTTTGTGAAACCTGTTTCCACGCATAGTTACCTGTGGTTTTTGCAGTGTAGTGCTGGATTATGCCGGGTAATAAGCACATTACTGAAACACAGGTTGCTCAGGTAGTTGATTTATACAAGCAAAAAGTGTCAACCTCCGAAAATGCTGCTAGTGTCGGTGTGACAGTCAGAACTGCCCCCAGCACTGGATTAAAAAGTTCAAGGATGGGGGCGAGAGGGCCCAACCACAGGTTGGAACATCGACAGGGAGAAAGAGGAAACTAACCAACAGAGACCTCAGATATCTTTGAATTGCTATTGAGAAGAATCCAAGGGCTTCCTCTAAACAGCTGAAGGAGCAAAACAGGAAAATCTTCAGTCATGTCTGTGCCAGAACCCTAAGAAAGTACATAAAGAACGGCTTAGGCTACCGTTGTCTTGCTGCCAAGAAAAAACCGCTCCTGACGAGGTGTCACGTTAGGAATCGCCTTTCATATGCTAGGCGTATGTTGAAGAATTTAACCCTCCAGCACTTTAAAAGGATCCTTTATAGTGACGAAGTCACATTCGGAGTGTCCTCAGGCCCTTCAAGGAAGGTTTACCGATCCTGTAGTAGTGACCCTTACCGGGAGAAGTACGTGAATATGACCACGAAGCACCCTGATTCTTTGATGTTCTGGGGTTGCTTTTCATACCACGGTAAAGGGGCGTTGGTAACACTGCCAAAGAATGTTACTATGAACCAGTACAACTACTCTGAGCTGAACCAGTACAACTACTCTGAGCTCTTAATGGAATATTTGGTACCGTCAATGGTCAAATGTCATGCAAAGGTGTTCATGCAGGACGGTGCCCTTGTCATAGGGCAAAAACAGTCACAGATCTTAAATTCTGTAAAATCCCTTTTCTTGGTGACTGGCCTGGCAATAGCCCCGATCTCAATCCCATTGAGAATTTGTGGGGCATCATCAAAGCACAATTAAGGGACCGCGACACCTCCAGTCTCGAGAAACTAGAGAGAGAGGTCAGAGACTTTTGGGAGAACTTTTCCGAAACCATCCTTGAAAACTTAGCCAAGAGTGTTCCAGGACGACTTCAAGCAGTTAAAAGAAGCATGTCGCACCAAGTATGAGAAACCCCTTAAAAACATCAATCAAGCACATCACAGCATCGTAGTGAATAAGTATTTCGAGGTATTGCGTGCATGCAGTAGGATCTATAGGACGCATCAATCATTTTTACCCAAACTGTATATATATATCTTACAAGTGTGTAATGTTAAGTGAAATCACATATCATGTCTTTCTTGGAGACAGGCTGAGCTGTAAGGGCAGCTTACTTGAGTGAAAATAATTTGAATACACAAGCAGTTTAACCGATAGATCACTCATCCTGTCATTAGGCATGTACATTCGTTTGTACGGATGTTACAGGCCTAATAGTCCAAGGCACTTGCGAAAGTCACATTCTTTTTAATTGAACACTAAGAGGTCAGGTGGTACACGCCGAGTGTCGGGAGCGAAAGCCCCATCGTAAAGGTAGTACATATTTTGTAAAGACTTAGAAAACCGTTACCTTTGAAAAAGAGAGAGAAGTGTGAAATACTCTCTACGTGAATACCTTGAAAAGAGTGATGTGTGAAGTGTATCTTTTATCCATTATTATCCTTATTACAGATGGGTCCTACTCCATGGCTAATTTAGAGACAGG
>NC_087212.1:83183749-83218749 GCF_015104395.2 Macrobrachium nipponense | reverse complement strand
AATACGACAAGGTCGTCTTCAGCTCATACCGGCAGTATCGGGGGGACGTAGCATATCCGAGCGAGTCCACCGTCTCGTGTACCAGGTATTCCAGCAATTCCCGCGTCAGGAAAAGCTGGATGAACCCCAAAACAGTCAGGGTTTACTGGTACGGTCATCCCAGGGGTTGCCGTGAAGGGGTGCATGTTAGTGGAGGGTTGGGGTCCTCCGTCCACCCCTCGTCACTCTCCGACTACCGAACCGACCTTCACCTTGGCTGGCGCGACGAGCCGACCTTCTACGTGGCCCGTGCGCACCCCGTGCCCCCTTGCGCGCACGGGTGCGGGCACGATGCACCACTACCCCTCCCCGTTGGCCCATCACCCTCACTTAGGCCCTCACTTTCTGTATCGTCCTCTGCGATAAAACTTGAGCCCGTATCCCCACCCTCCCCCTCCTCCTCAGATTCCCCCTCGTATGCACTGAATTCGAGCTCACTTTCGGGATGTGAGCCTCGAACGGACATTGGGGGCAAATATTCATCCTCACTTTCATCGGGACTGATGTCCTCATCACTCGATGACCATCCGCCATCAAAATGAGGACTTGCGACATGTTCCCGATCAAGCTCCGAAAGATATTCGTCTATGTCCCTTGGTTGGAGGCCTCCCAAATGCCTACGAATGCCCCTAAGGACGCCCACATGCTTCCTAGGGGTAACCAAAGGCATACAATGTGTTCCCGAAACACTTTCAGCCACACGTGGCCGCACAGAACGGCCTTGAGGCGCGGGGTCATGCTGGGTGCTTGGCCCCTCGCCAGCATCCAGGTCCAAAACTCGCCTTACATGATCCCTTCCGACGGGTAAAACGCGCCTTTCACGGTTCACACGTCGTTGAGACATATCTAGGATGTCCTGTAGCAATACAAATGCTCAAAGTCTCGCATAAGTCCAGAAAAACACGCTTTTCACGAAAGATCACTCTCGGATGGTGCGCTACAGATGCTGGCTGGAGCAAGAAGAAGGGATATCGCGCATGCGCACCTGGGTCACGCTTCAAAATAAAACAAGGCCTTGATCCGTGAACTCCCAGCATTCCCCAAGGCGCGTGATTCAAAAGTTTTAGGCTGGTAGGCCTATAAGTATTTTTCCGCGAATTTTAAAAAAAACTTTCGTATGTCGACGTAAAATACGTCCAGTCGGCACCCGACAGACAATTTATCTCGACGTAAAATACGTCCAGTCGGCGTTTAAGGGTTAAATGAACTTATTGACATTTTGGGTTTGGGAGTGAATTCTTAGTCAGGAGGGTAGAATGTTAACTTACTGGTTTCTCTATGGGCAGATTTGGGTTTTCTGTCATTATGACTTGTTAATCATTTTGTCCTATTTTATATTCAACTGCTTTGGGTAATAAATAGTATATTTTTGTACTTACGAGATCTTAATACCCTGACAACATGGTTGCAGACAGAGGGCACCATTGACAGCAGGTAAGTTTCCAATTTGTGTAGTTTAATAAAAAAAGGGGGGGTAAGATTGGTGGCAGGTGGTTTAAGAGGCTTTCTATATATTTTATAAGCTGTAGGTACACTAACAAAGAGACTGGTGATCAGTTAGACATAGATGGGTTTCTTTTTTGGTAGGAAAAAGAGTTATAATCATGTCACAGGCAACTCGGGGCTCTTTTTGCTGATTCAATGGGTTGGACAAAGAGGAGCAGTTCGGCTCTCGGGCTAAGTCAGTATCAGCTTCTTGGGGTTCTAGAATAACAGTGTCTTAAAACGTGAAGAGGAAAAGTTTAATTTTCGACGTATTAAAGTGTTTCGCAAGTGTAGTAGTGAACAGTTCACACATATTTGTGGTGCTTGTACGAATTTGGTTTCCAGTCATATGTAGATGTGAGTGTATTTTCAAGTTTTCTTTCTTATTTTCTTCTTTTTATCTATTATATTTTTTTTTTACCTTTTTATTGTTGTTTGTATTCCTTTTGTTTGTTTGTGGCAAGTTTACTCGAGCGGAGTTTTTGTTGCGAGTCACGCCCTGAGAGAGAGAGAGAGCTGAGGACTGAGACGGTTGCCGGGGGTGGATTGCTTGATAAGCGTTTGGCATTTTTTTTTCTCTTTTTCTATCCCCTCCCTATTTTTTTTTATTTATTTTTTATTTATTTTTTTTTTTTTGCTTTCACGGGAAAATATAGTGGGTGAGGGGCGCATTTGCCTTTTGTTATCCATTATTGGGTGAAAATTTGTGTTAATTTTTCTTGATCGGGTTTTGTGCATATAAATACATTGAGGTTATTGAGATCGGGGAAGCTTATAGAACAAAATAGCTTTCGGAAACAGAGAAAAATGGCAGACACTAAAAATACCACAACACTACTACATCACGTAACAAAAGTTGGGGCGGGGGTGAGTCCATTCAGAGGGATTGTAGATGGCGTGTTATCAAAGCCTATACACATTTTTATTGGAGGAGTTAATAACTATTTAGCGGGAAAGAATATATTAGACGATGTAGAGGTGTTTAGAGAGGCGAAAGCTTTGCTAGATTTCAATAAGGGAGACCTCTCCCACCATTGCAGGAGTTTCCAATTTACAAAATGTCCTACCTGCACGGACTTGCGAGCATTTTTGAAAACAGCGTATGGCTCAAAGGAACACGGAGATATGGTGAGGGACCTTCGGGGTCTTTATAAACTACGGAAGGGCACTAATAGCCTCGTAGAACATACTTCAAAACTCTTTGACGCGGTGGCGGATTGGGTAGGAAAATTGAAAACATCTAAATGGGCTACAGGGGATAATCTCTCTCTGGATAATATTCATAAACTGATCTATTTTTCCCTGCTCTTGCACGAGGTACAGGATGCGATAGTGAATAGCTTTGATGAAAAGATTGAACCTACTTCAGACGAAGAACTACTTTATACACAAATTGAAAAACATGTCTGAATGTCCCACTGCAGATAGCACAACTTTTAATGGTACAGGCCTGAGGGATAGAGTACAAAGAGACAGAATTTTCTCCTCCCCGTCTGTGCGCAAAAGTTGATTATAATGAAAGATCGATCGATCAAAAGCAACAGCAGTTGCGCTGTTTCAACTGCACTAAACCAGGGCATCCAAAGAAATTGTGTAGGGTTAAATATTGTGGAATGTGTAAAAGTACTGATCATTATTGGCAGTCTTGTCCGTCTCAGATACGGAGAGATGCGAGACCTACACCTCAAGGTTCTGGTTATAATGTGAGAACTTCCCAGGCAGGTCAAACCAGAGGGCAAAGGGATCGGCAAAATTTTTGGAAGCCTGATCAACAAAAAGGGTACAGGTGATTGGTAAATGCCATTGTGGTCTCATGGGGGACGCCCCAGAACCCAGGCCTATAGTCAATGGAACAGTAGGGGATGTGGATATCCCGATATTCATAGACTCGGGGGCATCAATAAATCTAATGGACTATAATTTGTATCAATCCATGTTTTCCAATTACCTTTTGCAACCCTCAACGGAGACGGTGTGTGATGTGCAAGCCCATAGACTAAATACCCTGGGTTGTGTTCAAATACAGTTTACTCTCAGTAACAGAACCATTCTTGGACAACAAAATTTTGCTGGGTCATCCTGCTTGTAGAAGACACAAGATTTCGATCCATGCGGGTGCTAATGGGATAACAGTCGGGATACCAGGTATTTTTCTTCCTTATAAGGACGTGAATAGAATGGAGGACATGGAGGTTATTGAAAGAGGAGATGTGCTCGGTGGTATTAATGGCGGTGATATGAGTGTTATGGAGAAAAGTAATATTAAAACCCACGTTGCTGATATGGGAAATGATTACGGGGGTTCTATCAGGGTTCACAGTGATAACAATGGTGGTGATGATACTAATATTGATGTTATTTCTGATACTAACAATGCTGGGGATGATACTGAGGGTGGTAATGTGTATGAGGCGGTGGAAAGGGCAGGTACTAACCACAAATATAAAGGTGTTTTATCCGAAGATATTATGTTACTATCAGGTTCGAAGACTATGGTAAAAGTTAAATTGAAGGAAATGAGAAAACCCACAGATGTATGAGTTATTGAAAATAGCGAAAAGCTTAGAGGGGTTGTTAGCACGGCATCGGTGAACATTGTATCCAAGAATGGATTTACGTGGTTAGAGTTGCAAAACTGTAATGATACAGTTAGGAGATACCAGAAAAACACATATATATACTATATATATATAGGATTTCCAAGATTGGAGTTGTGAAAGTGGTTCAGTGGCTATCGTAGAGGGGAAAGTTGAGTTTTCGGAGGCAGAAATGCAATCAAGGACACGAACATTTAGAGAACATTTAGCTAAGGCGGATTATAGCTAAACCGTTGAAGCGATAAGCGGGCTCTTGGCAGAATTTGGGGATACGGTAGCCTTACAAGGTGATAAATTGGGGTTGACTAATGTGTTAGAACATAAGGTAAATTTGGAGAGTGGCACAAAACCTATTTATATTCCTGCATATCGCATACCTTTCAAAATCAGAGAACAGGTAGAGAAAGAGGTTAATAGATGGGAAGAAGAAGGAATCATTAGACCCAGCGTGTCTCCTTACAACTTTCCCTTGTTAGCGGTGCCTAAGAAAGACGGTTCTGTCCGTGTATGCGTTGATTTTAGACGTTTAAATGAGAAGACGATCCCTGACCGCTACCCAGTCACGTGCATACCAGATCTTTTTGTTGAAATTGGGGGACATAATATTTATAGCTCAATTGATTTGGCGCAAGGTTTCTTACGGGTCCCTCTTAGTGAGAGTAGCAAGGAATATATCGCTTTATCAGTGCCCAAGGGACACTATGAATTTACGCGAATGCCTTTCGGTTTATCAGGCAGTCCGATGACCTTTACCAGGTTGGTGAACACAGATTTGCATGGGTTATTGGGCAAAAATGTTTTTGAGTATATGGATGACATCCTGATCGCAACGGACACGATCGCACAACACCTGAAGTGCTTACAGAAGTACTTAGGAGGCTTAGATTAGCGGGGTTGAAAATCAAGCTAGCCAAGTGCTCGTTCTTGAAAAAGCAGATCACATATCTAGGTCACGTCATATCTAAGGAAGGGGTTAGAGTAAAAGACAATAAAGTCAAAGCAATAGCGAATTTTCGCACCCCCAAATCAAAGAAAGAGATTAAGTCATTCCTGGGTATCTCTGGTTTCTTTAGGAGGTTTGTGAAAGGGTTCTCTAATATAGCAGCTCCCCTAACTGATGTGTTGCGGGAAGACGTTCAATTTCAATGGAAGGAACCCTAGGCAGAGAGTTTTCAAAAGCTCAAGGACGCGTCAATGAATCCCCCGGTTTTGAAGTTTCCAGATTTTAGCGAGCCTCTTACAATAGTGACTGATGCAAGCCAGGAAGGTATAGGTGCTTGCCTTATGCAAAAGTTCGATGGAAAATTTCATCCTATAGCTTTTTATAGCAGGAAGTTCAGGACAAAGGGCAGCAACGAGAAGTCCATGGCCACCATAGATAAAGAAGCTTTTGCAATAGTGTCGAGCTTAGTTCATGTTAAAATGTTACTGATGGAGAATAAAGTAGAAGTTCTTACAGACCACAAACCATTACTAGATCTTTTTAATTAACCCGATTTGTCGCCCAAAAGAGCTCGATGGTTTTTAACTATCAGAGATTTTGATGCAAAGCTAAAAAATATAGAGGGCAAATTTAACGTTGTTGCTGATGCTCTCAGCAGGAGTTTTCATGACACGGAAGGTTTCAAAGTCGCGCAAGTCACTAGCGAAGCCTTACGATGGGATATACCTCTCATAGGGCAAAGGCAAGATGAAGACGAGATTTTAGCAGATGCAAAAGCGTTTCTAAGAGGGGAATTAGTCAGGAAACGTTATAAGTTGCCTTTTTCGGGTTTGGAGTTTGAAGGTAATCTATTGGTTAGGAAAATCAAATATAAGTGTAGAACCAGTAAAAGTAAAGGAGATACGACACAGATCGTAATTCCGAAGGCCCTAATTCCAGTGGTTTTGGATATACTTCATTGCAGGTTCGGTAGTCCACACTTGGGAATAGAAAAAACGTATGATGAGGTTCGTGCTAAATACATTTGGAAAAACATGGGGAAAGATGTGGAAAATTTTGTAAGGAATTGTACATTGTGCAACGCATGTAAGCCTGCAAGGACAACTTCATGCAAATTAGGATCGTATCCTATACCGAGTAGACCTTTTCAGAGAATACATATGGATATCTTGGGGAATTTTTGTGAGTCTAGATATGCGAACAGGTACTTGTTAGTGCCGAAGAAGTAGCCATAGCGTTTTTCAATGGTATCATTTGCAGATATGGTTCACCCAAACTTCTATTAACCGACAATGGGAGGGAATTTGTGAACAAAAGCTTGGAATGTTTATCTGAAGTCATGGGGATACAGAAAGTAACCATTATTCCATACAGACCCGAGGCTAATGGGTTGTGCGAACGAGCAAACAGGAAAGTGCTCGAGGGTCTCAGGAAAACTGTAGGTGGTAATGATAAGAATTGGGACAGATATATCAATGTTGTTAGACATAGTATTAACACTATGGTTAGTGATTCAATTAAAATGTCCCCATTTGAAGCTTTGTTTGGTTGTCCAGCACGAGGCACATTTGACTTGCTAACTATGCCGCATCATGGGGAGGATACGGTCGAGGCATTAGTATCCACAGCAAAAGAGACACACGCTTGTCTCAGCCGTAATCTCGAATCCCCAACCAGAGATATGGTACAGAAGAGTAATAGTATAACATCTGATCCCAAGATCAATGTCGGAGACAAGGTATTTTTAAAACTTAACGTGAGGAATGAGTTAAATTACAAACTAGGCCCGAAGTTTGAAGGTCCTTTCAAATTCATTGAAGAGAAAATTGGAAACAGATTTGTATTCTTAGAGTTAAAACAGTCAGTCGAGTAACACATATCTCGAAATTGAAAAGAATTGGTTGTGGTGATTAATATATTGTCGCACAATTGCATTTTCTCTCCCTTTTGTTTTCTTGCTGTCTGTTTTTGCAATTTGGTGGTGGAATGCTTTCACGTTTTTTTTTTTCTCTTTTATTTCCTTTTACTGTTTTTTTTTCTTATTATGCGCAAATCTGCGGCGTTTTGGCGTAAGATTTCGGGATTAATATTTTTACATGGGGATTTGTTGAAATACGGCAATATTCTTTTGTTTTTTAGCTGAGGAACGTGATGATAAGCACGTGATTATTCCTGCGTGTATGATATTTGGGCTGAATTTTTGGGGTTTCACAAGTCGAATAGATGACATTGGGGTTTTATATAATTTGGGTAATGTCGTGGGGTGTTATGATTTAAAAACAATTTTTTTGGAGGGGGGATGATTTCTTTGGCATGGGGTTATGATTAAATAGAGGAAATATTTATATCACTGGAGTGGTGTTATTATTAAGACGATGATTTAATATATATTATATATATATATATAGATATATATATTTATATATATAATATATATATATATATATATATATATTATATATATATATATAGATATATATATATATATATATATATATATATATTATATATATATATATATATATATATATATATATATATATAATAATATATATATATATATATGGAGAGGGCATTAATCTTTGGCAGGTGACCTTTTTTGTGGTTATGATTTTTCTGGAGTTGAATTCCTGGAGTTTTTTCGAGCCAAGAGAAGAGTTCGGTGGTTCTTTCTTTTTGGTTTCGTGACTAATTCGAGGCGAGTGGCATTACTGCATTACGAGGCCTGTGGAGATGTTATTTTTTGGAGGCATATAATTGCTGAATTACGAGTTTATCATAGTTTTTTGTCCCGAATAGGTGATAATTTTTATATAATTGGACAGTATCGTTTGGGAAAATTATGTCTTCGAGATAGTTATGTGGAATGTGCTGACGTAGTTTCAGTATAGAACATTTTTATTTGAGAATCACGAGTTTCTGGCATTGCGAGTCTGACTATGCTGCAGTTCAAAGCACCTGAAGTGTTCACAGGTGGATTTTTTGCTAATGCTGCTGTAATTAGTCCGGTTGCAGATTTTTCCCTTTGGAGTTGATTACTCCGGGATTTGCACTATTCTTGTAGGTGTTGATTATGGCATTCCACGGGAATGTATCATGTAAGGGGATTCTTTTCCAGTCGTTTCTGGTCGATGGGATTGTTGCGGTAGCAAATTCCGTAACGGTACACATTCCGTTTTGGGAAAGATATTGAATTATATATGTTTCTTTTTCTCTTATGTGTGCTGTGTAATGGGGGAAAGTTTACTTATTATTATTGTTATTATCTTATTTTTTTCCTTTTTCATTTTTTTCCCCTTTTCTTACGAGAGATGTTGTAATGAGGGTTAAGCTCTAAATAGCATTTTTATTTTAAATAGGAGATATAATTTGTCGCGATATGTGAATTATGTAGAAGGGGTGTTCTTGTAGGTGTTGATTATGGCATTCCACGGGCATATATCATGCAAGGGGATTCTTTTCCGGTCGTTTCTGGTCGATGGGATTGTTGCGGTAGCAAATTCCGTAACAGTACACATTCCGTTTTGGGAAAGATATTGAATTATATATGTTTCTTTTTCTCTTATGTGTGCTGTGTAATGGGGGAAAGTTCACTTATTATTATTGTTATTATCTTATTTTTTTCCTTTTTCATTTTTTTTCCCCTTTTCTTACGAGAGATGTTGTAATGAGGGTTAAGCTCTAAATAGCATTTTTATTCTAAATAGGAGATATAATTTGTCGCGGTATGTGAATTATGTAGAAGGGGTGTTCGGCATTATATTTTATGGAGGTTACTTATATAAACCATAAAGGGGTTTTTGTTGTTAGACTTTATGGGTTCTCTTTTGATAGTGTGTTTGTCATATATGGGATTCAGTGTGTAAAGATTATATTTGGTTTAGCGAGGAATTTTTTAATATTTGATTAGTAGATTGAGTATATTAATTAATGACGGATTTGTGGGGTAAAGCAAGACTTTAGTTATTTTATGACCATGTAGACCTTTTAAATACGGACACACAATGACTTTAGAGGATTCCCAACTCTACATGATGATGGCGATGGAGACGACTTCGTTCTACAGTACCAGAGGTCGAGTCGAGTCTACACACGAATGGCGTTTCTGTGGACTGCCTTTGCAAAGGATGAGATGTCTTCGATATATCGTCTCAGGATACGTTCTGGGATAAATCAGGAGTGTACAGTCTTTGATGAGGTGGGTGCGAGTAGCACTTGCATAGAAGTCACGGGATATTTCCTTGACAATGGGGTGGCGACCACGTTTCATTCAGTAGACAACGTTGAATCTACTGTTTCACGACGAGAGGGTGTTGGATACACTCACGAGGGTCACAGACGCTGAATAATGGCGAGTGCAGAGTTGTTTCGAGTTGATTTACGCACTCGACCTGCATCTACAACAATTCGCTCGTCCTACAGGGATCCTAGCTGTTTGATGGTTCCTGCAGGGTACTCTCGGATTTCTTTATGTTACTTAATTGGCGTGTCTACAACTCGTCCACAAAAGTGTTTCATAAACACTTTCATGGAAACCATGAGGCGGTTCGAATTCCGCCTATAGTGGAGACCCTTACAATCCCGCCGCTGGAGGATAGAGACGAGGATCAATTCTTCTTTGACGAGCATCACATTATACCAATATTAATGATCATGTTAGGTTAGGTAGTATACTGATCACAATTTGTGCGCTAGGAATTCTTAAACTTTTGTGCATTCGAAGAAGCACAAGGGCTCCAGCAACGGAGTTGGCCCTAAGTCATGTGGTAAATTTATACATTGTGCATTAGTTGCTGATGTCGTGTGCGACAGGAGTGCACAGAGGACATAGGGGGCCGAGCCATCTTACAAGTGTGTAATGTTAAGTGAAATCACATATCATGTCTTGCTTGGAGACAGGCTGAGCTGTAAGGGCAGCTTACTTGAGTGAAAGCAATTTGAATATGCAAGCAGTTTAACCGATAGATCACTCACCCTGTCGTTAGGCATGTACATTCGTTTGTACAGATGTTACAGGCCTAATAGTCCAAGGCACTTGCAAAAGTCACATTCTTTTCGGTGAACACTAAGAGGTCAGGAGAGAAAGCCCCATCATAAAGGTAGGACATATTTTGTAAAGACTTAGAAAACCGTTACCTTTGAAAAAGAGAGATAAGTGTGAAATACTCTCTTTACGTGAATACTTTGAAAAGAGTGATGTGTGAAGTGTATCTTTTATCCATTATTATCTTTATTACAGATGGGTCCTATTCCATGGCTAATTTAGAGAACGGATTCTCTAACCTGAATATGTTAAATGAACATATTGCATTTTGGGTCTGGGAGTGAATTATTAGTCAGGAGGGTAGAATGTTAACTTACTGGTTTCTTTATGGGCAGATTTGGGTTTTCTGTCATTATGACTTGTTAATCATTTTGTTCTATTTTATATTCAACTGCTTTGGGTAATAAATAGTGTTTTTACTTACGAGATCTTAATAGCCTGACGACATGGTTGCAGACAGAGGGCACCATTGACAGCAGGTAAGAGTTTCCAAATTGTGTAGTTTAATAAAAAGGGGAGGGGGTTAAGATATATATATATATATATATATATATATATATATATATATAGATATATAATATATATATATATATATATATATATATATATATATATATATATATATATATATATATATATATATAATTTCTAATCAGTGTTCTCCCATGTATACATAAAAAAAAATTATTTTTGTTCCCATTATTTTTCTGCTCATCCATTTCGTATGAAGTAGCTAGCTACTGTCGCATATCTTATGTAATATAAGCTGGTTAGGGGCAATTACGTTGCTTATGTCTATTACAATTAGAATCATAATTATCTGACTTGTTATCGAATTACAATTACAACTGAAATACAAAACTCAAATATTGGAAAAAAAATTTCACAAAACTTTTTGCACAAAAAAAGGAAATAAATGGAATAAAAACAATTTTAGAATTGGTAGCTGGCTTGTTAGGATTCTCCCTTAATAATATAATAAATAAATTGCGTAGCTACTCAAAACATCTCTCTATTGCATTTAGTTAAGATGAGTTCTCGAAAAGTAAGAGGGCTGCTCTAGGATAACAATTTCAAATAAAGTACTTTATTATTTGAACTTTCAGTTGCAGTTACAATTACCATTAAGTATAAATAAAAAAACAAACGCAATTACAGTTAACTTCAAAACGTGTATTTAAAAACATTTCAGATAAATGACAATTACTCCAAGCCTGAATAAAAGGTAATGTTTATTTGTAATTGGTAAAGCTCTCTTACTGTGGGCTTCACTGACAGTGCAGTCACGTTTTTGGTCAATAACACTGTAATGAAGACTGGTATCAGTACGAGATTTTGCTATAATTTTTCGGTCTAATCAAGGCTTTAACTCTAATGAATGTCCGGTAAAAATGCTCAATTTTTATTTGTAACACATAGAGCAACTGTAACCAGTTACCTATTCAAACCAATCTGTGGGCAATTGGCGGCTCTCTCTTTGCTAAAAAAAAAAAGTTGAAAAGTTGCGTGACAAACGGATTTCTGCTACCATTTCGACAGTTATGTTCCTACGCGGCCATCTCTTCCTCACCTTCGTAATACAAGCATATGTCTGATGCCCTGAGTCCAAATGAAGATTGCGAAGGAGGTAACCAAACACAAGTATAACAGTAGCTTTACCATCAATCACAGTGTCTATCATTCTACTACTCCACCATACATGCAGATATCTCTCACTATAATAATTATAATCAGTTACTCCTAACCCAAGTCAATAGTCACTAAAGAAAGAAAAAAAATTTGAGCTTAAGATAAAAATAGTAATTGCTACTACTACTGCTGCTGCTGCTGATGCTAAGAATAAAGTAAAAAAACAAAAAAAAATTCTATATTACTGGTTATTATTATTAATAATTAATTAATATTGTTCCCTTGTTTTCAACGTAGACCAAAAGTAATATATCCATGCCTAAGGTAAGGTAGTACGGTACGGAATTTGCACATTTTTTACGTACCTGAACTATACCGTACCGTACTTTGGTAAAATTGTCGTTGCGTAATTCTGTACCATCCACATAGGCTAAATATCAACCGTGCCGTACCGTACCGTAATGCCAGCCTTGCTGGCAGGTAACAACCGAGTGAATCGTTAGATATAAACAACATTGTAAATTATTATTATTAGATTAGATAGATGGATAGATAAAAAAAATCGTACAAAATATAAACTTTACTGAAGTAACATTCAGAGAGAGAGAGAGAGTGAGAGAGAGAGAGAGGGGAGTGAGGGAAGGAAGAGAGAGTGGGGGTGGAGGAGAGTAGGAGAAGTTTTTTTTATACTGTTGTGTTCATATCCATTTCTGGCTAATCGAGCCTTTTGCCTCTTCGTACAGGACAAGTGTCTATTCTTTATAATTTGTGATTCATGATACACTTCTAAATTACGGTACTGGTGTAGTACACTATAGCAAAATCTCGTACTTATACGAATCTTAGTTACAGAGAAATAGGTTAGAGAATACGCGAACACTTTTAAAGAGCTCATTTTACGAAGCAGTGCTCAACGAGTTTTCAGTTCTCAATGTAATTATTAACAGGAACAATAATTACGTGAGCATATTATATTTAACAGTAGTATCTTTACTTCATACCATGGTGATTATGATCCCTATTGGCTAATCCTACAATCAAGGAACGATATAATGATATATGAAGCATGGTATTGTTTTACTCGACTCGAAACAGACTCTGAATCCCAACGGAGGTGGTTAGACTACAGATATGCACAGCCATTCAAACACCACAGTAATGTTCCAGGTGCGCCTCCATAATTCCACACTGGTGGGTGGTTGGGCCTTGCCGACCTCAACCATGAACAAAGTTAGATAGTCTATTGAGTTGTCTCGGTAAATTTAAGCCTATAAGAGCATTTTATTTGTGCCCACCCCGTCACAGTCATTGTGTGTCTTATGATAGCTATAGTTTATTTATTAAATGTCATTTCAGTGATGGCCCATGAATGATTTACAGTATTAATAACCACCAACCAAATTGAGAATATTATGGATATATGTAATCTCATTCTATTTGATATGCTTTTGAAACCAAAAATATACGGCCTTGTTTACTAAATTATGATCAATATATAGAGTACAAAATTCGAAGAATCTAGAACTGACTGCGATGTTATATAAATTATAAGTTAAACATTTAAGATAATATGTTCTCTTAGCTAGGCCAGGGGGTCCACGGAAAACCACCCCAGCTGAGAATGACGCCATTATCAGGGCGGCTCGAGAGCAACCCTTAACCAACGCCGAGGCCATTCATGAAGACCTTGGATTAGAAGTGTCATCAATGACAGTACGACGCAGACTCCACGCTGCTGGGATTCATCACAGAACTCCAGCGATGAAGGCGCTCTTGACGGAGCGACATAAGGCGGGAAGGCTTGATTTTGCCCAACATCATGCTGATAAGGGTTTGGACTTTTGGGGCGGTCATCTTTACTGATGAGAAGTGCTTCTCGTCCACATCGCATGGGAAACTGTATTGTTGGCAAATAAATAGAACTCGGTATGATAAGCAAAATCATTATTTGCATCAATTATCAATTGCATTCTTCTTTATATTAATTGTTAATCTTCAGATTTTGTTCCACGGAAGTGGACTGTCAAAATATATAAAGGGAGTAAACATAAATAAGAGTGCTATTTCTGAGATAAATATTAGGTAAGGGACAGTGGCATCATTTGCTCTTTTTCCTCAAATATAATATATTAAAGAAATAATTACACCAATAGAATTATTTCAGTGTTTTTCATCACTGAGAATTTAAATTCTCCAAAGGTAGGTATATATTAAATAATCATAATATATAGAATAATTATTTATATTCTTATAGATATATATATACTATATATATATATATATGATATATATATATATATATAATTATATACTAATCAATTTATATTATACACCCCCATTTTTTTCTCATTCGGATATGAACCCTGTAACATCGTTGAGGTGGTTCGATCCAGCCATGTCACCTGCAACGTATGGGGCTGGGTGTGTCTGCATGGTATAGGTGATGTGTTCCGTATCGAGGGAAGATTTACAGCAGCTAAGTATGTTGAGCTGCTGCAAACCTTCTTCTTGCCTTCGTTACGAGAAAGGAATTTTCCCTTCCCACCAGGGCCCATCCTGTTCATGCACGACCAGAGTCCCATTCACATTGCTTGCGTTGTTCAAGAGTGGTTTGCCAGACAGGATAACCTGCTTCTTCTTGAATGGCCGAGCAAAGGAGCAGATATGAATGTAATTGAACACATGTGGGCCCAGATGGTGAACACATGGAAAATGGAACATGAGAGAACAACACAGCAACTCATGGCTCACATCAACTCTCAGTGGGAAATTTGTAGATGGAGACGCAGCAAATTTTCAACCTTGTTCATTCGATGCCCGACAGATTGAGGGAAGTGACTGAGAGAGAAGGTGGATGGTCAAGGTATTAGATTGTATAATATAAATGTTATATTTTTTGTAATAGGACATAAAATGTTCTCATTTTGTTCTCACTAGTTATTTGATTATATGTTTTAATAAATATAATTCACAAGTTTTATTATAACCATGATATTCTTGATATAATATTCGAAGTATCTGTAAAAAAAAAAAAAATGGCATAATGCCTCCATACAATATTGAGAGTATTGCAGTAAACTTTCCTACTTACTCAGGCCCCACATGTTTTTGATGTCTTCCTAATCACCGTTTCTTGTTAACAGCATTGAATTATAGAACTGAATGACTCGCCGAGCACTGTTTTCATACAGTGAGGTCGGTAACAGTATTGGCAAATTGCCTTACCTGTATACTTTGTTTACTGTGGTGTGGCCGATTTTCGCTTATTAGCTTCTTGGAGTCTATTAAAATAGTTTCCATTATTTGAAATGTAATGCTTTATATCCTACTGATATTTTCAATGTATCTTTGGTTAAAACCTAAGTTATATGAACAAGAGTAAAAATGTGGCATATTTTTTGGCCGTCATTGTCGCTTCTGAGTATAGGGGTCATATGCTCTGTGGGACATTTTAAAAGGTAACTGTCAATTCATTAGATGATACTTTCTTTATGTCAGCCACTATAAGGAAAGCCCAAATGACTTCACCTATCACCTGAGGTCAACGAAAAATATAGTCTATAATATATCAGTGCATACATAATTTTAGAAAAAACAACAGTTAACCCTTAAAAGGTCAACCACGTCATATGACGTGTTGCAGAAGTCGTCCCACACATGTTGTTTACGTCATGTGACGTTCTTAAGTTTTTAATTTTGTGCGCCTTCATAGCTTATTGTATCGATATTGGTTCTGTACTACTTAGTGCCTTATTAGAGGTCTTGCTGGCCGTTTGCACTGCTCATCTTCCATTCGTATGAACTGCGCGGGGGCGGGGAGGTAAGGGTGGCCTAGGAGGTTGTCAGAAACGTCAAACCAGCTAATCCTGTGTGGTGACGATAATTTTTTGCCGCACACCTTCGATTTTGATGATAGTATATCAGGAATAGTTTTTTTTATTCTGTTTTTAATGATTCTATAATGGAACTGACTGTAGAGAGATCCAATCGTTAATTTCATTATATGAAATGGGGTAATATATCAAGCAAACACTCAAGGGAACAAAAGTTTATGACATTACAGTATCAGAGATGAGAAATTTCTTTGCTTTGGTTATGCTTATGGGTATTGTCAGGAGGGGCAATCTTCGATATTATTGGGTCACTGATCCTCTCCTGAATACACTAATGACATATCAGAACTGCATACTGAGCGCAGGGGTTTTTCTTGTCACTAAGTTAGCTAGTATAGCTGACAGAGATATATAAGTTAGCTAGTATAAGAGAGAGAGAGAGAGAGAGAGAGAGAGAGGAGCTAAGTGTCGGAGACTCAACAAATTCACTGAGTGTTTGGGTATGTTCAATGAAGTGCTGCTGTGCTTCCCTTTATAGCTTCCTATTGTAGAATTTGTAGGAAACGCACTGCAACCGATGCTTTAAACTTGGCTTACGTGATAAGGTTAAAATATCCTGTTATGATGTTCGTGATTTTCGGCAATACCAATATAACTTTAAAATGTTGATCAATTTTAAGTATTGTGTAATGAATATGACCGATATATAATGATAGACACGGTTGTAAGATAACGTCTTGGCCGAAAGTTAAATGGAACCTTAATAAACAAACTTATATTACAAGTGAGACAACAATCTTCATTACAACGATTTAAATTGCTCAGATTTTTTTTTACTCCGTGCGTGTGTGTGTGTGTGTGTGTTTCTCCAACCATACCAAATAACTCCGCCCACCAAACGAACTCCAGAACTTATTGGTGGAACTCTTGTTAGTAGAGATGGGGTTGTCCCCCCCATCTCAATAAGTAAACACTGTTACCATGTAATTTGTCGAAGTCTCGCAAGACGGTGTACGAAGGAAACCTGTGTCCAACTGCACATACCAATCTGGTAATACAATCTCCTGAAACATATGTTGAGGCCCAGTGTAATATTGGAACTAGGTCACAAGCATCTCAAGGGGAATCTAAGAGTGGTGTCATACCCAGTAAATCTATCCCTAGCAAGGTAAGCAAGGCAACTGACATGCTTAACATTCCTGCTGAAGATTTTGAGAAAGCACAACAAGTAGATGATTCTATTCAACAGTTGTTTGAAAAGGTTAGAGACAGATCAGACGAAGAGTGTAAAACTCCTTACTTTTATCTTGAAAATAGTCCTTATGAGACATTACAGATCTCCTAAGATGTCTTTTCAGGATAACTGGTGTGATAAATTCCAGCAGGTGGTACCTAAGGTCTACTGACAATCTTTGTTGGACTTGGCCCATACTGACAGCTACCATCTTGGAATAACCAAAACATACCAACAACTAGCAGAGGATTTTTACTGGCTTGGAATGAAGAAAGAGGTCAGATTTTATCAAAGCTTGTGTCACTTGACAAAAAGTAGGAAATCCTAACTTGACAATACCTCCAGCACCTCTCATACCTATTTCTGTACCAAAGTAACACTTCTCTAGTCATTACTGATTGTGTGGTACCTTTAAAGAAGACTAGAAAAGGTAATGAATACATTTTAACTTTAATGTGTCCAACTACTCATTTGCCCATGGTTGTTCCAGTTAAAAATATCTATGCTAAGGTAATTATCAAACAGTTGCATAATATTTTTACCATATTTGGATTTCCAGCAGAAGTACAATGTGATCAGGAAACTAACTTTATGAGTAAGGTATTTCAGGAAACATTAGCTACATTTAATCTGAAACAGGTAATAGCTACTGCATATCACCCTCAAACTATTGGAGCACTAGAGAGATCACATCAAACTGTAAAATCTCTAATCAGGAATTATGTTTTCAGTACAGGTAATATCTGGGATGAAGAGCTAGATATGCTCATGTATGTACTAAGAAGCGTCAAGAACGAGTCTACTGATGTTAGTCCTTTCGAACTTAATGTTTGGAAGAAAACCTAGAACTTTGCTGATGGCTGTAAAAGAAAGGATCCTGAAACACAGCGAGGAGGAAGAAGTATTTAATGCTTCAAACTTTATTGCAACATTCAAGAGCAAGTTGTCTAAAATACAGGAATTTGTCCAGAACATCCTACAAATATCTCAAGAAGGAATGAAATTCATTCATGATAAAAAATCTAAGGTAAGAGCTTCCCAAGTTGGTAATGAAGTGTTGTTGTACCATCCTATTGTGGGTAGCACTTTAAGAGAAAAGTATATGGGAACTTACATCATTTCTAAGCAAGTATCAAAGGTGAATTACAATTTGCTAGTGAACCATATTTCATTAACTGTATCATGGCAAATTTCAAGATTACTGATCACTTGCTTGATGAGTTTAAGGAAGCTGTTACAAGAGCGCTACATAGTGCTATTGGTGTAGCTAGTCCAACTTTGATGACAGTAAAATCTAATGTGTAAACATTACAAAACTTTGGAATAAATATTTGGACGTATGGGATCAATATATCTCCAAGAGAGATTTTTTGAGTAATAATGAGTTGATGCACTTGAAAAGAATCATGCTCAATATGAAGTTTCATATTATACAGAGACCAACCAGTTATTTGATGCTTTAGATCAACTACAGAGTGCAGTTCCTGGAATTTCCAAACCTGTTCCGATACAACAGAGGTCAAGGTTTGTTTACCTGAAGTAAAGATTAACAACCTTGATGGAAAGGTAAAAGAATGGCAAACTTGGTGGGACAGTTTCCGTTCATTAGTTCATGATCGTAAGGATATGGACAAGGTATTGAAAATTACGCAACTTAAGTCATGTTCAAATGATAAAGCGTCGTTAGTTGTTGCAGGATTTCAGGTAACAGGCCAAGATTATTATGATGCTATTGCAGCCTTCCAAGATAGATTTGCTAACCCAGAGAAGGTAAAACAATTTGTGCTTCAGTTGTTAAATATGGTTAAGCCTAAGAATACTGTAAAGGAATTGGAGCAGTTTAAGCTGGAATTTGAAAGAATTATGAAGACTCCTCAACACTATGTTACTGATTTACAGTCTTCCCATCGTCTTATTGCTGTTCTGTTACAGAGCAAGTTCCCTACAGAGACAGAGGTGTTAATTTTTCAGAAATTTCAGACTAATTATTTTACTGTTGATCAAATCAGCACAGGTCTTGCCGACCACCTTGAACTTCTTGATAGGATGTCAAACAGTGGCAAATTACAGTCTGAATATGAAGAATTTCCACAGGATAGTGGCAAATCTCAAGTTAGAGACAAAGTGAAATTCTCCAACCAGACACAGTATGTATCTACAGATGAGTCAACTAGAAAATGTTTACATTTTCGTTTGAACTAAGAGCTGTTTATTATCTTGGCGCATCCATTGTGTAACTTTTTCTGATACCTTTCCCATGCCCAACCTTTCATAGCTGGGCATTCATTATATGCTATCAAACCATGTTATTAAGATTACATTTTCATAAGACTCAAATTGGAACTTATTCAGTTGAAGCAACATCTTCTAAAATCCAATGCTTATTGTGTTCATCAGATAGTCACAGAGCCAGACTGTGCTCAAAGTATGCTGATGCAACTTCCCTAAGAAGTAGGCAGATAGATATAGGATGGTGTTCTAGATATTAAAAAGATAAACATAATGGTAGGTGTTTGCAGCCTATTAAAGGCTTTGTCTACTATAAGATTAATCATAATGAAGTGTTTTGCTACATCAATTTTGGAAGCAAGTTGCAAATTGAGGTGAAATCAGATGGAACTATAAAGTCAGATAAGCAAGTTAACAGTACTACAAGCGTTAAAGTTAAGGGTGTAGTTTCAAGTAAAAGGAGTGTTGGGTCCAAATATTCTTCTGCTTTAGCTACGACTCAGGTCAAGGTATCTATATTGATAATTCCAATTCAGAGTATGTTTTCTGCTTTTTTTTTTTATCATGGATCACATATTTCATGTATTACTTCCAAGTTAGCTAAGGCACTACAACCAAAGACTGTTGAGAGTCAACAACTTATTTTCAATCCCAGTCAAAGGAGGGACAATTTGATATTGTGAGTATTAAGAAGATGAGAGTTGTAATTGTTGATGAGTTACCAGGTAGTATTTCTGCATCTGGAATGTAATACAGTTCATCAAATGTTGCAGGGTAAAGGGATTAAAACTGCAGATGAAATTTCATCTGACATTGTCTCAGGGATTGAATTAATAGTGGGTTTTGATTATTTTGCTGATTTTCTTGGTGGTGTTACCAAGTATGAAGGTGTTAGATTTTTGAGACACCTGGTGGTTGCATTCCATTTGGTAAGATTCCCTCGTAATTTTCCAATAACCTGGAAACTTCCTTTAAGACAAATGTTGTGGTTTGCAGATTAACTGCTAATAGTTGTCCTCTTCATGTTAGTGATTTGATTGAAGAGGATAATGAACAAGCTCTTAAATTATGGGAATTAGAGTCAATAGGCATTACTCCAACTGCCCCATCTGTAGAAGATGATTGTGTCCACAGAAAGTATGTCAATAGTGTTGAGTATCAAAATGGACAGTATTTTGTTCGTCTTCCCTGCAAAGAAAATTGCCCTCTTTTGCCTAACAACTATATAATGGCTTTAGGTCAAGTACAGTCATTAAGGAAAAATTTATCTAAGGTTCCTGGATGCTTGGATGCATACCATAATATCAACCAGGATCACTTACAACAGAATTTTATTGAGAAAGTTCCTGATGCAGTAGTCTGTACTAATGCACATTATATTCCGCATCATGGGGTGCTTAAAGATTCAGACACTACCCCCTTAAGGATAGTGTATAATTGCAGTGCTCGAGATGGAAAGGATAATCCTTTTCTCAATGATTGTTTAATCAAAGGACCCTCCCTGACAGAGAAGTTAGGTGATGTTTTGTTAAAGTTTAGAGTCAATGTTTTTGCATTTAGTGCAGATATTAGCAAGGTCTTTTTGCAGGTAGGCCTGCAGACTGTTGATCGAGATTTTGTTAGGTTTCTATTGTTCCAAGATCCACAGAACCCAGAAACAGGTTTAGACACTTATAGATTTGCTAGTGTTCTGTTTGGTAGCACCTCGTCTCCATTTTTGTTGATGGCAACATTTGACTATCATTTGAGTATGTCAGGTAGCCCATTTAAGAATTTGATTGCCAAATCCTTTTATTCTAATGAAATAGAATTGTTAGAGTTTTATGCTGAGGCTAACAAGCAACTGAGGAGTGCCAATATGCCACTCAGGACTTGGGTAACTAACAATGAGAAACTTAAAACTAAAATCGAAGAATATAACAGTGGTTATGTTGTTTCTACCACTACTTCAGTTCTTGGATTGAATTGGGATGTCAACTCAGACATGTTTAATCTGAAGTCTGCTAAAATATTTGTACCTGAAGTAGTCACAAAGCACACTTTACTTAGTTTTGTCTCAATTGCTTTTGATCCACTAGGATTCCTTTGTCCAGTAATCCAAGCTGCTTGGAGGACTAGTGTTGCCTGGAATGATCCATTAGGTAAAGAATTTAAAAGAAGTTGAATGGAATTATATGAAGAGTTCAAGACATTTAGTGAATTTTTAATACTGGGAAAAGTTGCAACTCAAGGAATATGCTATGCTTTGCACATATTTTGTGACAGCTCAGCCAAAGCTTATGGTTGTGCAGCCTATTTCGTAGGAAACGGAGAAAGTAATCTTGTTATGGCAAAAGCTAAGGTTGCCCCCCTTAAAACTAAAAATCTTCCACAATTGGAACTGACATCAATTATGTTGGGAACTAAATTAGCCAACTACATTCATGAAGTTTTAAGTAATATTAATATTTTAAGAATTGGGATTTGGTCTGAGAATGAGGTCATTATTCAATGGGTCAGAAACGATAATTCCAAAATTACTTATGTCAAGAAGAGGGTGGCTGAGATCAGAGAATATTTCATGTGTCTACTGGAGAAAATCCTTTTGACTTAGTGACTCATGAGAGTTGAAGTTAAAGACTTAGTGTCAAATTCTTTATGGTTTAAAGGTCATGCTTGGCTACCATGTGAAAGTTTGTGGCCAAGTCAAAAGGATGAAGTTATAGTTTATGAGGTAACAGCAGAGTGCCAGATTGATCCAGTTAAGGTTGAATGTTTGTTTGGAATTAGAGAATGTCCTTCTTTGGAGAAGATTTTCATGATAACGAAATATGTATTTCAGTTTCTGAAAAAATTGTTACTCAAGATATCACCCAATCGAGTGTCAAAGATAACCTTACCAGATCCACCAGTTTATTGGCTGAGATATTATCAACTTACTAAGTTTAAAGAAACTTTGACTTGGCCGTTCTATTCTGAGAATCCCGATCCTATTGAAATTAAGAGCTGGTATGATCTTTTGCAGAAACCACATAGCTTGTCTGTCGAATGTTCTGATTTGATGAAGGACTTAGATCTATATTTTGATCCATCCATTTTACTGATGAGTTCAAGAGGTCGCCTCCAGCATAATGAGATTGCTGTGAATTCCAAATACCCTGTACTGGTACCACCAGGAGAACATTTAACTAACCTTTTCATTTTAAAGGCACATTTGTATAATTTACATGGAGGAGTACAGGAAACTCTTGCTGCTATTCGTAGACAACTTTGGATCACTAAGGGAAGGCAAGCAGTAAGCAAAATCATTAGAAAATGTGTTATCTGCAGGAAAGTTGAAGGTAAACCCTTTGTTTACCTTGTTCCCCCTGCTTTATCTTTACATAGAGCTGTTTTGAACTGAACGTTTGAGAGTGTAAGTGTTGACTATTTTGGGCCTCTTGTCATTACAAAGACAGAAGATAATGAGGCAAATAAGCTTTATATCTGTTTGTTTACATGTACAGCTACAAGAGCAGTTCACCTAGATGTGGCATTAGATATGAAAGCAGAATCATTCTTATTAATTTTTTGTAGGTTTTGTGGCACCTGGTCTGTTCCCAAACAAATAATTTCAGATAATGGCAGAATCTTTAAAGCAACTGCCAAGTTTCTTGAGGAAATATGTAGTGATCCTGAAATACGAAAATATTTTAGTAATCGTGGTATGTTTGGAAATTCATCGCTCTCAGAGCACCTTGGCAAGGTGGCTTCTATGAGAGGATGATTAAGGTTGTTAAGAATTGTTTGCAAAAGATTTTGTATCATAAGCAAGTCAGTTTAGATGAGCTTCAGATGGTGGTTGTTTAGATTTAATCTTGTGTTAATAATAGACCGCTCACTTATATCAACAGTGATATGATGTCTCCGGAACCCTTGTCACCTTCACATCTCTTATATGGTAGATGAATTGAAGCTATACCACCAGTAGTTTTATTCATCCTACTTACATGGACCACGATCAATTGAATAAGCAATTTTCCTTATTGTCTTGTATCATTTCCAAGTTTGAGAAGGTCTGGAAGAATGAATTAAAGTTTCCTCAAGATAACATCATTATGGTTCTGAAAGCTAAGGAATTGAATAATCTTAATGTTGGGGATATTGTTTTGGTCCATTGAAGAAGACGTCTTATTGTGTAGATATGAGAAATTATATCCGAGGCCGAGTCGTCCTTCCTCAAGCTTTGATAGAGAAAGCCATGTGCATGATTCATGTTAGCCCTTATGCTGGACAAGTATGCATAGAAAGATCTCTTAGAAGAGCCCACGAGCACTATTTTTTCTTAACTCGCATAGGGAATAACTAGATTTGTAAACAACTGTGTAATACAATAAAAGGCCTGATTGTGGCCTGTGGTGCTTGCAAATTGGGATAGGGTGCATATGGATGTGGTAGGACCCCTACCTTCAGTGCAAGGACAACCTAAATATATTTGTGTGTTTGTGGATGCTTCACACATCTCACGCATAAGTGTTCGATGAAAGACAAGTCATCAAAAGAAATGGCTAGAGCAGTATGTTCCCTTGTAAATTGGTTTGGGTGTCCTAGAATACTGATTTCAGATAATGGTAGAGAGTTTGTAAATGAAATGATTCGCTAATTTACAGCTCTCTTGCAAGTAAGGCATGTCACCATTGTGGCTTATCGGCTGTCCACAAGTGGATTAGTTGAGTCTCATAAGCATGAAGAGATGAATACCTTAAAGTACATAATTGCAGATCACCCGACATCCTGGGTTGCGGACAGTTGAGATGGCTTTGAACGTCTCTTATAACAGCTCAGTTATGAACATTGCCGTATTCTGTGGTCTTGGACATTCAGCAGATGCCACTCTACTTGTTGGAACAGTACCAGGTTTAGTTTTGTGACTTGACCAGATGAGTGCCGTCAACAGCAACTGTTGTTGATTGCAAAAGAAAAGTATCAGTTGCAGTATGATAAATGCTTTTGAATTCATGATTCTCCAATCCAGTTAGGGGACAGAATCTATCTAAAGAGAATGCAACTGCCGAAACACAAGCTCGAACCAGCATATATGGGGCCATATCGTGTGAAGGAGATCAAACACTCATCTGAGGTTATTCAGCATATCTGCACTTGGAGCGTGAGCAAGCACCACCTGTCGCTACTGTCTGCAGTACTCGAGGACAGCTTAGTGTTCCACACCATAAACCAGTAGCCCCGTACCCAGGGTTGGCTGAGTATTTGGGAGAAGACCCAGTGGAACATGCAAGAGTGCAGATGGGCGCCATGCCAGCAGTGCAAGACCGAGCTCCCAAGCCCATGTCATAGGTTAATATCATTGCAAAGTGAATGAAAGGGGTTAGTGGCCAGAATCTGTAATTGCCGACCCACGTTTTTACCTAGGAATCAGTCTTACCAAGAGTTACCTGTTTTATGTTTCATGTTTTGATGTGTCCAATTATATTGAGTACCATGTCAATGCCTGCGTATTATATTACTGTTTTAATTTTTTTTTTTGTATTGTGGTTATGTTGATTCTATACAACAGTTTATTTTTTTAACACTGGCTGACCAGGTGGCTAACTGTACCAGATCTAAAACAGTTCCTTTGTCCAAAAGCGGGGCATTGGGCACAACAAGTGACCCTTTCTCCCACACTGCCAGCAGAGTCCCCCTGCCATAACCTCGCTCCTCATTCCCTTGGCCCCACCCCTGTTGTTTGGCACTGAGGCCAGCTCTACTTAAGCTGGATGGGGCTGGTAGAGTACACTTTTGTGTTGCAGAAGGGTTGGCGGCATTGATGGTCCAGCTCCATTTGCGCCTGGGGAATCAGTGCATCCAAGGGCTGCCCAGGTCCTGCCAGGAATGCAGCTACAGAGGTGGAGAGGGCCTTTACCAGCAACCATTGACTGAAGTCCTCTCTGTCCTCCTCCAGCCGTTCTATCTCCAGACCCAAATTGCCATAATCACTCAAAATTCAGGTTACATATTTGGCGATAGTCTCCCCCTCTAAAAATTCTTTGATATCTTTGGGGAAACCATAGGAATTGGGAAATCCAAAATGATGGCAATGTTCAATGTGAGGAACAGAAAATCGACTATGACCTTTGAATGATGTGTCATAAAATTATGATTGGTTTCTCTACCTATATTTTTGTTCAAGGGATTCCAGTGGAATGAATTTAAAGATCATCAGATGCAAAGAATGTATTTATAAATAGCTGCCAATTAGGACCAAACAAGTTAGACCAATGACAAAAATTTATTCGAAATCGTTACTGTATATTCTTTATTTGGATTTGTGAAACTAATTTTGAAGATCATAGAATCCTGTTATATACAAAAGCAAATAAATTACATAGGTTTTCATATTCATATGATAATAAGGCATGCAAATATTTTTTGTGCACCGACAATAAAGTATCAATGCCACCCTAAAACTTTAACTTTGCTTCTCTCTCGGTTACACAGTATAATTTATTAACCACTTACCCTCTGATAAGAATGTATTCATAATAAAGTATTTTATGTACACGTTTGGTTTCTCCTTTTGACAGTGAAAAGTAGGTTTACATAACTACAAGCCATTACTACAACAGTCCATGAGTGTACCATTTGAATATTGATTAGAAGTTTTATCACATCAAATTAAAAGAAGTGAGTCATTTCTTATCCATAGATGAATGATGGGTGCTGCATTGTTTCCCTTCTGCTTTGCAACTGCAGCTCACCACGTCCATGAGATCAGATGGAGCAATAGGTGTTGATGCTAGGTAGGGTGACGGTAGTCCGTCCACAATCTCCCATCCTTACTCGGTGATATCAGGATTGGGTGGATGTTTCTGGTCTGCGGTTTTCCAGAGCATGACCTGGAGGTGTGCAGCAGAACATGACAGTACATGAGATTCTAATCTGTAGGTGGAGGTAATTGTATGGAGGGAAATTTATTTCTTGATTTTTCTAAATATAGCATTTCATACCTGGCTTTATTCACACATGTGCTTCTACCTACACTGTAGAGTTCAGTGAAGAATTCCTGGTCTGTCTTCATCAGTTCTTAAAAAGGGGCACATTCTCCTCCAAGACTAGTGCCCAGGCCAGGGATGGTTTTTGACAGCAGGATATTTAGAGCTCTCATTTTTCCATAGCCAAATGGATAGGACACTGTATCTCACATTAGTAGCGCATGTATTCCTAAAATGTGAAGGCACCTGGGTCCCAGTCTGACTACAGTGGCATTAACATTCAAAACCTGGCTGTCCCAACGCTCTAACTGCACAAAAGCTTGCAGCTCCTTTTTCCAACACCATTACACAAGCAGTATAAAACATCAGTATCATCACTAAGCACTCGGATTACCGTTTTTCCTTTCTCAACTGTATGTAGTCAATAATTGATCATTGTCACATCTGCTTCATCATGAGTGAAGGCAGCCTCATTTCTTCCTATCATTGCTATATTATAACCAAGATTTAATGCTCATCATACTTGGAACAAGGCTTTTTTGTTAGCCATATTTTTCATTATTGCCCCACAATGAGGAAGAGGGCCTGTTTCTGTGATATTGTATTCAACAGAACCTTCGCCTGTACGACATATTCTCTCGTGATCTTTGGCTGAATTTTCATCATACCAACCAAATACCACAAAAACCTCAGAATGGTAGAGACTGAGGCGGGTCTTCATATTAACGGCAAGATTTCAAAATGATGGTCCCGCTCACTTAAACTGCAGGCGTTTGCCATTTATGCATGCTCTGTGTGGATGTGATACCACGTCAAGAATAAATACCACAGGAAAGAAGTTGTTAAAAAGCGGTGTCCTCTTCGTAGAAGAAAGCAGTCATGCAGGTCTTCAGTTCTAGTACAGATTGTGCATCTCTTGATGAGCTGAGAAAGAAAAAGTTTCAGGGCAAAGTCATCAAGAGTTTGAGAAGTGTTGATGTTCAAGACTTGCCGCCTACTAGTGATGCAGCTGAGTATTACACTTCGTGTTTATTATCAAACACAATTCTGGCTAGGAAATAGTGATATTAAACCTGACCTTACAGACCTTACATCTTGATCGGGTCGCCCCAGGTTCCTCAGTGTGAGGCACCTCTAATGTCTACCAGAGAATTGCTAATTCATCTTCCGATATATTTTGTATCTTCCAATCTTGGATGGTCTGGGATGCAGCTTAGATATTTGTCAAGCTTATTCTTAAATACATTCACATTCACTCCTGATATGTTCCTCAGATGAGCTGGCAACGCATTGAATAGATGCTGCATTGTTGATGCTGGTAAGTAGTGGATTAATGTCCTGTGTGCTTTCCTTTGCTTTCCTGGTATAGTTTTGGACACTATTAATCTACCTCTGCTTGCTATTTATGATATTTTTAGCTCCATGATGTTTTTGGCAATTCCTTCTATCTGTTTCCATGCTTGTATTATCATGTAGCGTTCTCTTCTCCTTTCTAGACTATATAATTTTAAATATTGTAGTCTTTCCCAGTAGTCAAGATCCTTAACCTCTTCTATTCTAGCTGTAAAGGACCTTTGTAAACTGTCTATTTGTGCAATATCCTTTTGATTGTGTGGGTACCATATCATATAACAATATTCAAGTGGACTACGAACATACGTTTTATAAAGCATAATCAAGTGTTCAGCTTTTCTTGTTTTGAAGTGCCGTAACAACATTCCCATTTTTGCTTTACATTTTGCCAATAGAATTGCTATTTGATTATTGCATAACATGTTCCTATTCAACATCACACCAAGGTCTTTAACTGCTTCCTTATTAGTGACTGTCTCGTTATTAGGTCACCTATATGCATAAAGCTTTTCTTCTTTATCTCCATAATTTATTGATTCAAATTTATCAGAGTTAAATACCATCCTATTTACCTTTGTCCATTCATGAATTTTGTTAAGGTCTCTTTGTAGCGAGTTCCTATCTTCATCACAAGTAATTTCACTACTTATTCTTGTGTCATCGACGAAACTACTCACTACCGAGTCCTTAACATTACTGTCTATGTCTGCAATCATAGCAATCATAATAACAAACAGCAATGCAGCTAACACCGTACCTTGTGGCACACCGGATATTACCTTAGCTTCATCTGATTTCTCATTGTTTGCAATAACTATCTTTTTTCTGTTGTGTAAAATTTCTTTTATCTTACTTCCTACTTCGTCCACTATATTATGTTTTCTAATTTTATTCGTTAATATATTATTGTCTACCTTGTCAAAAGCTTTTGCAAAGTCTAGATAAACCACATCTGTTTCTTTTCCATTTATCATATTCTTATAAATGTTCTCACAGTGGACTAATAGTTGGGTTTGTGTACTTTTTCTGGGTACAAAGCCATATTGTCCTATATTAAACAAATTGTTTTTTATTAAATGTTTCATAATACTTTTCTTCATTACCCTTTCATACACTTTCATAATATGTGATGTTAGACTCACAGGCCTATAATTACTTGCCTCTAGACTTGATCCACTTTTGAAGGTAGGGGTAATATTTGCTAATTTATACTCATCATAAATCTTGCCTGTATCTACACTTTGCCTTAATAATAGTGCAAGTAGCTTTGCGATAGAATGAACTACTTTCTTCAACAAAATGGCAGGGACACCATTTGGCCCAGCTGCTGATCCATTAATTTCATTAATAGCCTGCACAATATCTGCTTCATTAATATCTATGTCTGATAAATATTCACTATTTTCATCCCTTATTTCTATATCATTATTTTCATTATCAATTCTAGGGGTGAATCCTCTCTTATATCTTTCTGCTAATATGTTGCATATTTCCTTTTTTCATATCTTAATCTCCCTTCATTTCTTAGAGGGCCTATTTCTATTCTTCTTTTATTCATCTTTTTCGCATATGAGTACAATAGTTTGGGGTTTTGCCTGATATTTACTAGGGTTTTTTCTTCCAAGTCCCATTTTTCATTTTATTTTGATTGTATAATCTTTTGTTCTGCATTTTCTATCTTACTTTTTGTTCCATCACTTTCCATGCATTCTTTTCTTTTGCAAGACATTTTTTCTACTTTCTGATTTGCTGGAACAAGATCCTTCTGTCTCTTGGTATGCATGACTGACTGATTTTTATTTTCTTCTCGGTATATATTTATCCATGCTTTTCTCTAATATGTTATATAATATCTCCGTATTTACCTGTATATCATCACTTTCTAATATGTTATCCCAATCTTTGTTTAATTCTTCATTTATTTCTGACCATTTTATATTCTTACTGTAGAAATTGTATTTTCCCTATCCTTCCCACTTTTTCATCTCTTGCTTATCTCTGTTTTGGAATGGACTGTTAATTCTATCACAGTATGGTCTGAAATACTCGCATTATAAACTATTATTTCTTTAACATAATTCACCTCATTACAAATACAAGGTCTAAAGTATTTTCCTTTCTTGTTGGCAGGTGATTTATTTGTTGAATGTTGTATTCTAGTAGCATATCTAATAGCTTTTCGAATTGCCTCTTAATCTTCCGCACTACTATTACTCTCCTTTTATATGTATAAATACAACCACAATCTCCTATTTGTTCTTTCCATTCTAAGAAAGGAAAGTTAAACTCTCCGGATAGGAGAATAGTCCAGTCTTTGTGATTTTTACATATATCATCCAATTTTTCTATTATTGAGTTAAACTCTTTAGTATTAGAGGGACTATATATTACTATATTCATTAATTTTTCAGATTCAAATTCTACCGCTATTAATTCACATTCTGAGTTGCTATATTTCTCATAGATTTTTCCTTGTTTTATGTCTTTCCCATATATCGCGGTTCCCCCTTGATTCCTATTTTTTCTATTTGATCTATGAGTTTGGAACCCCTTTATCTGATCATCATTACCATTCTCTTGGGAATACCAGATTTCACTTATATTCATTATATCTTTTTTTTCAGTTTGGGTTAGTTCTTCTAAGAACTTTATTTTTCTTTTTGAGTTACTCGTAACTAAACCCTGTGCGTGTTATCCCCTCCATTTAACATGGGTAATAATAAAGATTTTCCCATGGCTCTTTCCTGCTCTGGTATGTTGTTCTTTTCTTCATTTCCAGAAATTCTGACATTAAAAAATCCAACTTTTCCAATATATTTTATCTTCCTTCTTCATAATTATTCATTTTGTGTATGAATCTGCAATTTTCTCCGTATCTGCGCCATCCCCTGGCATCATATATACAGTGCTTGTTCCTTGCACTGTATCTGGGAGCTGATATTTGCATTCTTGATGCTGACATTCCATAACGCGGTAATGGCTTGTTTTTTCCTTCACTTTCTTTATTTATTTCTTTTCTATTTTGGATTTTATTATTTATTTGATTTTGATTCATGGCTACAGGGTGCATATATTTATATTTTTTGCTGAACTTACATCCTTCTCCTTCTTTTAGGATTTTGCATATTATTGGATGTAGATCTCTGCATTCAACCTCATAGCCATCTAGGTATGCACATTTACCATAAATCTCATAATTGTGACATACCTTGGAATGTGTGTAGTAACATCTTTCATCTAATCTGCGATGTCTTTCTTTTCTTTTTTTCTTGCTCTTTCCCATCAGTATGAAGATCTGGGTAAAGCCTCTTCGGGATTTTATTTTGTGTTGTCATGTCATAATTTATTTCATCGTATGTATGCTGCTGTATTGCCTCATATGTAGTATTTATGAGTATCTCTGCATCCATACTCTTGTCCTGCTCTTTGTTTGAATTATTTTTTCTATCATTTCAGATTTATTTTCTTCTTTTCCATTTTCCTCTTCTTCCTCTTCTTCATCTGCTTCATCCTCTATTATTTGCGCATTAAGTCTCGATTTCATAACATTATCTATCCATGATAGACATGTTGAGCAAAATACTCTTGTATCCTTACTTGTATTTTGCCGGACTTCTGCACATTGAGGATGCTTGGGAATGTTGCATGCATACCATTTCCTGATCAGGTTTTGTGGATTTACAATGCTTTACCACACCTTACACAGTTTGCATGCTTTAGGCATTCTTTTTACTATTGCATCAATTAGTATATTCATAATGTTCACCTTATTCATTTTCTTTGTTTGTATGTGTTGATTGACGTAAATTTTCTTTATAAGGCTCTTGACCACTTGAATTTTATTTAGTACTCCTTCAATTATTTTCATAATATTTTCTGCTGACTTGTTCCAGTTTGAAGGATCATATCCTTCAAATATGTCTATGAATACTTTTGCATCTTTTTTAGTTAGGGCTGTTATTAATCTCATAGATAGGAAATGCCAGCTCCCTTCCTGCTAACTCGTCATATTGCATATCTTCAAGGCAAACAAGATTTTGCCATTGCTTGCCACAGTTGGAGCTTACTGCCATCTTGATCGAATTTACAATAATTCACTCGATAAACTAACTTAGTAGACGCTTTATCATATTATTCTCACACTAATAATATCAATGACAAATTGTGAACACTTCTAAATATGATTCGTTTTCTTGTTGTATGTTAAACGCGTGATATTGGTTGATTAATTGGACTGTGCACAGGTACATCTCACCAAGCAAAATGGCACTACTCGAGAGGTGTTGGAAGAGAAATGGAAAAAAACTTGTTTCTTTGCACGATGGATAACAGCCTTGCTCCTGATGCCTTACTACCAAAAATAACCAGGTGCAAATGCAAAGACTTTTATGGCACACAGAACTGTTCATATAAAAAGTGTGGGTTATACTCTACAGGTTTTTGTGAGGAGTGTCAAACTAGCACTTGTGTTAACATATTAATAGACGAAGACACTGAACATGAATAATTTAGTTCGTGCATGTACTTTGAGCCAGAATGGTTGTTTTTAATTTTTCTGTTATATTTACAGAGCTGATGAATCAGTTGCTACTTGCCATTTAAGGTTATCTTGTATCTATTGCAACCAATGTAATCCCTGAGTCAGATTTCATGATAATCTTTTTTTTTAATACTGATTGCAGTTTCATTTGATCCAGGTGACTACAGGTGTTAAGGATCAGAATCCATGCCTGAAATGAAGTCATTCTTAATATGTTGCTATTAATAAGCAATCATTATATTCAAATATTAAACATAAATTTTTAGGAGATTCCAGCTCAAACAATGAAAACTTCTGCCATTTTGAATATGGAATGACACAAATTCAAGATGGTAGAGTTTATCAATTTTTTTACTATGGTGTTCGTAAAGGTCTTCATATCACAGTCATGTAACAAAATAAACTATTGTCATTTGCTTGACTGAACCCACGATTTTCATCTATTTAGCATCGACTTCAAATTGTCTGTTTCTTTTGTAGCATCTCTTTTGCAAAATATTACCATGTAAAGAAAAACAAATATGCCAAAATAAAGCAAAATCTTCATCCTAAAAGACCAACCCTATAACACTTTACTGTGAAATTAGTAGTTTAGGAGATATTGAAGGAAATGTGAGACGAAATTCGATATATCCACTTTTTTTCCAAAAGTCTCCATACCAATTTCTGGATAGAAAAAAAAACACAAGATTACCGAGTATAACTTGTTTACTTGTAAGTATTTACATAGTATTTAACACTCTAGTACTTTCATGCCTTATCTGTGGTCCTTTCTCAAGAGGTGTAGGTAATCAGACTGGGTTAGGCTTACCAGCCAATCTGTGTCAGAATAGGTGAAGCCAAATGTGGTGAAATTATAATCTCCGATATCTCAAAATGGTCCACAGAGCATAATTTTCTCTAAGAAGGCAACAATGGTAGGAATTTTAGGCACTGGATTTAAAATAAAAATAAGATGTCAATTTGTGTTTACCTTAAATAACGTTGGTATTCGCCTAACGCAAAAACAAGAACTAACCTAGCATTCTTATATAACTCCCCTATGCACATTGGCCAAACATGCAAATTAACTTATATAAGATACTTAGCTAGTTCGATGTCTTCAAGAAGATTCAAGATAGGCATAAGAAGTGATTGCATTATATAATTAATACATAATGGCAATGATCGCCATTATCTGGATTCGCATGTTTACAGTCCTTTACCGTTCCTTTCTAATTAAATCATAAGTTCTCTCAAATATGCGTATATTTTTGAAATAATAATGGTTGAAATAATGTCGACAAATGAGCAGCAACTTGCCACACTCACATCAAGAGAATAAACAAGGTTTGTTTACATCCTGTAACTCTGGGTAAGGGAAAGTTGGGCCAATCAGAACGCAAGAAGGAGAGGCAGCTGGATTCGCATTGGCTGATAAGGTCACAAGACCACGCCCACCAGATAGACAGGGCACACAGTGCATGCATGTGTGAACTGGGACCCGACACATCAATAGTTTTTAATTTGAATTTTAGATTCTAAACTTAAACTTTCCTTTTCTTCTTGTATTTACAGCCAGTTTTATACATCTTATTTTGTTTTATTTTGTTCAGTTTATTACTCTTTGTTCCTATTTATATTCAAAACCCCATTACATAAAACAAGAAAAAAGTAGCGAAGTGAACGAACAATATGGTAAGAAAGTCAAAGAGCTTCAAGCTATTTTCATCCTAATTGAGTCGAGTCAATAAGACTGATTTCCGTCTCCCCTACTCTGTGGTTTTACGCCTTTGTGACACTGCTGTTGCTCTACTACTCTGCTCTGGGTCTGAATGTTTCTGTTCTTTTCACACGATTTTTGACGGAATTTCTTTACTCTCCTTTGTTGTTCCTGTTGGTGTTTGCAGCAGTTGCTTTGGTGTCTGTTTTATTTCTCTGTCTGTCTGTCTGTCTGTCTCTCTTTGCTCATATTAATAGTAGGAAGCCAATAAAAAATAGCATAGGTCCCCTAAGAGAAAATGGGGAAAACCTAGTGAACACAGACTTGGAAAAAGCAGAATTATTGAATAATTTTTTACTAGTGTTGTCACAATTGAAGCCACTCCCTCAATCCCTGAACCAGCTATTAAATATGAAAAGGCCGAACCACTTGGCAAAATAATATTTAGAGAAGAAGAGACGTTAGAAAAAAAAAAAAAAAAAAAAAACTAAACAAGAAAAATCTCCTAGCCTGGATGGGATTCATCCAAGAGAAATTAAAGAGCTAAAAGAGGAGATAGTTCCTCACCTATATAAACTACAGGAAAAGTGCTGAACAAAGAAAGGCACCAAAAGGATGGAAACTAGGTAATGTGCCCCCTGTTTACAAAAAAGGTCCATGAAAAGAGCCGGGAAATTATAGACCAATCTGTCTAATGTCAGTCGTTTGCAAGATTTTTGAGTGCATAATTGCAGATCAAATTGTGGATCACATTGATAGAAACAGTTTGTTGTTAAACAGTCACCATGGCTTCAGAAAAACAGATCTTGCCTGTCAAACCTCTTGGAGTTTTTCCGTACATGCTTGGTATCTACGACAGTAGTAGAGCAATAGATATAGTTTACTTATATTTCCAAAAGGCCTTTGACAAAGTTCCACACAAGAAACTAATTTCAAAAGTCAGAGCTTTAGGAATTTTGGGGGAAACAGCAGACTGGATCGGAGACTAGCTATTTTGTGTTAAATTATGTAACAACCTGGATGCCATCCTTTCTTTATGATTTATGATGTCCAGTAATGCCTTTTTTACGTTTCATATCACATTCTCACTACTGATGAAATTTTGTATGTATGATTTATAATTTTTTACATTAATTTTATTGTGGGTGTCCTGAAGTAAATTGTTGTTGTGGAATTACTTTTTTTTTTATTGTTAATGGTTAAAAAAAATACTATTGCTTTGATACGTATGTTGTTGTCTAAATATCTACATTATTGCTTTTGTCGAGAAAAAATTAAGCACAATTACAATATGTATGTGATTAAAAAATTACACAATGTTGTCATGATTGCCATGGGCAGTGTTAGAGTTTGTTTTATTTTTGTTGGTTGCTGCTTTCACCATTTTCTTTTGTGTTGAGAGCAATTCAGGACTGGAACACA
>NC_087212.1:83148749-83178749 GCF_015104395.2 Macrobrachium nipponense | reverse complement strand
ATGTTACGGAAAAACTCCAAGAGGTTTGACAGGCAAGATCTGTTTTTCTGAAGCCATGGTGACTGTTTAACAACAAACTGTTTCTATCAATGTGATCCACAATTTGATCTGCAATTATGCACTCAAAAATCTTGCAAACGACTGACATTAGACAGATTGGTCTATAATTTCCCGGCTCTTTTCTTGGACCTTTTTTGTAAACTGGGGGCACATTACCTAGTTTCCATCCTTTTGGTGCCTTTCTTTGTTCAGCACTTTTCCTGTAGTTTATATAGGTGAGGAACTATCTCCTCTTTTAGCTCTTTAATTTATCTTGGATGAATCCCATCCAGGCTAGGAGATTTTTCTTGTTTAGTTTTTTTTTTTTTTTTTGTTTTGTTTTTTTTTTTTTCTAACGTCTTCTTCTCTAAATATTATTTTGCCAAGTGGTTCGGCCTTTTCATATTTAATAGCTGGTTCAGGGATTGAGGTAGTGACTTCAATTGTGACAACACTAGTAAAAAATATTCAATTATTATGCTTTTTCCAAGTCTGTGTTCACTAGGTTTTCCCCATTTTCTCTTAGGGGACCTATGCTATTTTTTATTGGCTTCCTACTATTAATATGACCAAAGAGAGACAGACAGACAGACAGACAGAGAAATAAAACAGACACCAAAGCAACTGCTGCAACATCAACAGGAACAACAAAGGAAAGTAAAGAAATTCCGTCAAGAATCGTGTGAAGAGAACAGAAACATTCAGACCCAGAGCTGAGTAGTAGAGCAACAGCAGTGTCACAAAGGCGTAAAACCACAGAGTAGGGGAGACGGAAATCAGTCTTATTGACTCGACTCAATTAGGATGAAAATAGCTTGAAGCTCTTTGACTTTCTTGCCATATTGTTCGTTCACTTCGCTACTTTTTTCTTGTTTTATGTAATGGGGTTTTGAATATAAATAGGAACAAAGAGTAATAAACTGAACAAAATAAAACAAAATAAGATGTATAAAACTGGCTGTAAATACAAGAAGAAAAGGAAAGTTTAAGTTTAGAATCTAAAATTCAAATTAAAAACTATTGATGTGTCGGGTCCCAGTTCACACATGCATGCACTGTGTGCCCTGTCTATCTGGTGGGCGTGGTCTCTTGACCTTTATCAGCCAATGCGAATCCAGCTGCCTCTCTTGCGTTCTGATTGGCCCAACTTTCCCTTACCCAGAGTTACAGGATGTAAACATACCTTGCTTATTCTCTTGATGTGAGTGTGGCAATTTGCTGCTCATTTGTCGACATTATTACAAAGGAATGGTGAAGGACTGTAAACATAGGCCTATCCAATCAATATGATTCTTTTTTCAAAGATTTTAACCTATAAATCGTGGCATGCTGAAATATCACTGGCTCTGTAGGTGCCATTATCAGTTACCGCTGTATTTCTAGGGTCTTTAGCGGTGGGAGGTTGAAACCAACATTTTTAGAAGCTTGAATTTCAAGTCAATGGCCCCTTTGGTGGGATTGTTCCATGTGAATAGGTTTCATATACTGACACCATGATAATAATAAATGATATCTATCATATATATATACATATATATATATATATATATAATATATATATATAGTTATAATATATATAATAATTATATTATTATAATATATATGTGTATATATATATGATAGAGTATCATTATTTATCATGAATGTCAGTATATGAAAACCTATTTCACATGGAACAATATAAATATACATAACATATATCTATATATAATTATATAATATATTAATATATATTAGAATATATATATTTATAATTAATATATATATTTATATTTAATATATATATATGTGTGTGTATATATAATGATAGATGTTTATTATTATATCATGATGTCAGTATATGAACCTATTCACATGGAACAATTATATATATATATATATATATATATATATATATATATATCTATATATATATTAATATATATATATATCTAATATATATATATAAATATATATATGTGTAAATATATGATAGATACATTTATTATTATCATGATGTCAGTAATTATGAAACTATTCACATGGAACAATCCCACCAAAGGGGCCATTGACTTGAAATTCAAGCTTCTAAAAAATGTTGGTTTCAACCTCCCACCGCTAAAGACCCTAGAAATACAGCGGTAACTGATAATCTTATTTTGTTTTATTTTGTATATATATATATATATATAATATATATATATATATATATATTATATATATATATATATATATAGAGAGAGAGAGAGAGAGAGAGAGAGAGAGAGAGAGAGAGAGAGAGAGAGAGAGAGAGAGATTTCAACTCCCTTCCTCTGGGAATGTTATCATACCAAAACCGTTATGTGGAACGCTAACTGACTCTCCATTTCAGATATATTTGCAGGACGTTTTCTTCAGTTCCATATTTATTTTAATTGAGAGAAAATCTTGATAATTATCAACTTTACAAAATTACTGTCTCGCTAATAATGAGGTCTTAGGTAGACTTCAGAGATGAGAGAAGCTTCATGTCTGCTATGTTCTGAAAGACAGGATTTTGTTTTCCTTCAGATGGATCGTGAAAATCGGTGGTGAGGGAATTCTCGACAATTATATATCCATGGCTTCGTTCATGGGAGACTGTGACATTCCATATGTTCATTAATGGGACGAATGTGGTGTAATAAAGAGAGAAATCATATGAGGAATATGACCATTTTGGAGATAAGATGGACGATAGTTCATGAGATGACTCATATGAGTCATAATATGTCTCATTTGGGATGCGGTGTTTGTATGGCTTTTAGTTTTGGGGAGGATCTCATGAGGATTTGTTAGTGACCAGTGATTTATTTGCCAGAAGTGAGGCCACTTCATGTCTTCACTTCTCATTTTCCCTCTTTCTTTTTTCTTTTTTTATCATGTTAAGTTTTGGAAGTAAATGTTGTTATCTTTTATAATTCTGAGTTGGGTTTTAGCCTGAGCTTTTTGGAAGATATAACTAATGACAGGAGAGAAGCCGGTTGATGATTCTCCCTAAGGGCGTTGTCATGTTTGTTTCTTTGAGGGGTCGACGTCACCATTCCTTTACAGAGACAAGCCTCAGGGAGACCTTGTAACATCTGTGTGTATGGGTATGTATGTATGATTGTGTGGCTTCGACTTGGAAAGTACTATATCATTTCTGGCGAAATGCTCACTGCATCTAAATACAAAAAAAAAATTTGTACTTCAAAGAAGAAGGTTGGAAATTTACCAAATAATGCTGCAGGATTATGAAGGAAATATATATATATATATATATATATATATATATATATATATATATATATATATATATATATATATATATATATATATATATATATATATTATTACGATCTCGACTCTCGAGATCGACAGGTTCTTAAAAATAATAAGCAATTGGGCTGTAATGACTGGCGACAGGTGACAAAACATAGGAGGGAGGAGCATAACAAAACCAAAAAGTTACCTTAAAAAATTAATTTATTTACAAGAGTTAAATACATAATGTACAGTGAGTCAAGGTTCTGGGTGGCAAAAACACAAAAAATTATAAACTAACAATAATAATATGTAAAACCAGTCGAAGAATCAATAAAATCCACCTTCAATAACAAAGCCAAAAATAATGAAAAATAGGCTGTATAAGGGCAATAACAATCTGTAAATATAATCAATAGCATAATAATAATTAAATTAACACTGAAGCGGCATAATGATACTCAGAGCAAAACGGGAACACTTCCTCAAACAATGAGGACAACAGTCCAATGCCGGATGATCAAGACAGAGCCGATACGATAACCACCTCGTCCTTGGAAACAATATGGACATCCTCCTCGAATGCTGGACGATCAAGACAGAGTTGATACAACAACCATCTCGTCCTCAGATACAGTATGGAGGTCCTCCTCGACCACTGGACGTTCAAGACAGAGTTGATACAATCACCAACTCGTCCTCACATACTCTCCGCTGCTCTGCTGCCAAGACTCTACCTCTCTGCCGCTGTGAACCTGACTGGTCGTTCTGCCCTCCAGAACCTGACTGACGAAGTTTGACGCCATCCAACAGACGTCAACTCGCCAGCAATTAAAAACAAAAATAAAGGAGGCAATAATCCACCAAGGGAACAATCGGCAAACGATTGTTCCTAACATATATATATATATATATATATATATATATATATATATATATATATATATATATATATATATATATATATATATAATATATATATATACATGCAAACAAATTGCAGTCAAGGTCGGTAATACGATGGGAACTCATGCTTCTTTTATTGCTACCTACGTTTTGTGGTTCATGATGACATCATCAGGGAATTCTATGGAAAATTGAATAATTTGAAAAAAGTACTGAATGGCTAAAACTGAATTGTGTTAAAATATTAATCATTAAGAATCAACATAGGCAGTAAAAATTATATCCACTAGAGCACACTTAAATACATACACAAGGGGCACAAAATTACGACATATATGGTCACACAGGAGCACAATAAAATGAGCAAAATCATAAAACACACCTAACAAATTACATTAAAAATGCATTTTGATTTTTAGAAAAATATTCTCAAACAATAGAAAAACAAACTATAATATACTTATACAAAAGCAGAAGACGCTAACCTTACAATGCAGACGACAATTATTCATAGTGCAACTACCTTGAGGTTTACCTCCTGTTAAGGTGCGTCCACACGATCGCACAATGTCTGACGGACAAACAATGTTATCATATCATTGGCGAAGCAGGATGACGTCATAAGCGTTGAAACGATGGACGTAGATCTGGCAACAAAGAGTGGTACCAGATGAGGTTGTAAACCACTGTTTTTACTCTGTTCACAAGGCAGAGACCGGCAGACAATTGTTAATTGGTAACAATGGTCGTCCATTGGACATTGTTCGACCGTGTGGACGCACCTTTACACTTTTCAAAGCTCTTACTGTCAATTTCCGTAGCCTTAGTTACCCCAGTGCTTGGAATATATATAAAGCTATATAAAAATCAGAGGTACAAATAGTAATGAGCTATGACAGAAACAGTGGAACAGATTCGGGTATCTGAAGTTTTTGTTGATTCTGTGCTTGGCCAATAACTTCAAAATAATTGCAATTTATATGTGTTTTGCATTTGGTAGTATGATTTCTTATACAGGATAGCTCTGGATATGACAGTTGGCATCCAGTTTTATAACTCACCCATTATGAGAGTCGGCTCTGACCCTGAGAAGCTGCCTGGTAGATCCGACATAGGTTCCCAGAACACATCTGGGACAAGTATTTTCATAAACAACGCCAGACGACATCAAAGGGCAAAGCCGATCTTTAGACCTGAACAGCCAGCCGATTGTTTTTGGATTTTTTTGGGACGAGTTTCATGTCAATGGCTCCAAATTGAAAGATGCTAATGAAATGGCGTAGCTATATAGGGAGTTTAGGGACACTAAATTTACCGTAGGGTTGAATTTTTTGTTTAGTGCCCTGGAAAGAATTCTACAGAAAGTGTTTTCTGGAAAGAAAATGTTTTTAAAGTATTCTTCCTAGAAAAGGATTTCTTCATGACAAAGAGCCCAACTAGAAGTGAGAGTTAAAGTGTGGACAGAGTTTAGCTTGAAATAAGAAAAGCAGAAACTATAAAGGTGTGACCCAAGACCAAAGAATGTTCTTTTTCTGAAAATAGTAGTATTGAAATGGTCATTTTCTTTGAAAATTAAAACATCTATAAAGGTCAGTTTAGAATCCTGTTCCTTCTCCAAGGTAAACGTGATGCTGCTGTGACAGGTATTGACAAACTCAAGGAATCGGTTGGAATCGGTCTCATGTTTAAAAAGAGCAAACGTCTCATCTACATATCAAGAATAAAATAAAAGGGTGCGACTGGCCGAGGGGCATTCTTCAAGGATGTGCTCCTTCAGGGAGTACATAAGAATGTTCGCAAAGGTTGGTCCTAGTGGACTTCCCATGAGTTGCCATGCCTTCTATTTGTTTCAACAGTTTTCCATCAAAGAGCAACTTAAAAAAGGGACGATCAAAATTACAGTAAACAGAATTAGTATTAGGAAAGAGCTTATCAAGAATAATAATAGTAATAGTTTCTCTAACGGGAACATTTATAAATAGTAAATCTACGTCGAGACTGGTCATCAATAAATCGGAGCCTTAATACAAGATACGTTCTTTGAATTGTTCTGAGTAGTTTAGGGTGGATTGGTTTGTGTTCAAGGGTTCCAACAGGGGTGCAAGGAATTCCACTACCTAATAGTTTGGGGCACTGTACGACGCTAGGTTAGGACGAAGGGGAACATTGGTTTTGTAAATTTTGGGAAGTCCATACAGAGCTCCGAAAGAGAAGCTAGTAGGAAAGAGATCGTGGTATACCTTCTCATCTACGATTTTCTCATTTTTTAGTGTTCGCAGAAACCTATTAGCTTCGTCTTCTACTTTAAAAATTGCTTGGTAATTTGGTAATCATGTTTCTTGGAATTTAGTTATATAATTAACAATCACATTCATTTCGTTGATGTATTTGGACTTCGCTTAGTAATAACCAGATTGTCTCGTTTGGCTAAGGCTTTAAGAGTTTCAAAGTCCTTCTTACTAAAAAAAAGGAGCCCAGGGGATTTTGAGTTTGAAAAAAGCACCATAAGGTAACGACCAACTCATTTTGAAGAAGTCTGCTTAGGTCGTGACAAAATTGAAGATTATTTAGTCTATGGAACAGAAATTTGAGGGGCAAAGAGAACTGGCAAAAGTTGGGCTTATAATTGAGTAATCAAAAGTCTAATCCAAAGGACAAAAGGAACTCTTCATGTGTTGACAATACATATTTAGAAAAGTTAAAAACTGTTTTGTGATAATCATGAAGTTTAGTTAGTACAATTCCCAAGTTGGAAAGTTTTTTGTTACGTCGCCTCCCTCTGAGTAGTCTTAAAAAGACGTTGAATGCTGTTGTAGAATAGTTCTGTAAAAAAGGATCCTATCCACAATGGAAAAGAGCCCAAGCACCGCATTACAGAAAATATTGGATAGCTTGTTTAAACGTTCAGTGGTTTTCTGTTTATAACTTATTTCATAGTTTTATAATTATTTAGTGACATGATAGAGGTACTTTTTAAACAACTTGAATTTAATGAAATTATGAATGATATCATTAATATGTGACAGTATTGTAAGATATCCAAATCTAGGCTAGCTTTTCCTTTCTTTTGAATATTCCTGCCCTTGACTGCAATTTGTACTATATGTGCATCGAATCTGCCCGATATGTGTGATGTTGGCCGGCCGCCGATCAGGAATTCCATCACAATGGGGCTGAACTTCGTATTTTTCACCCTTCCCTTCGTTTCTCGACTAGGATCAGAGGTTACAACAACTTCCAACAGTTTGCGAGGAGACGTTACGGCCCAGCCCTTCTTCACAAATGCCTCAAGCTGGATAAACTGTTTCAAAAGAAAGAAAGAACAAGCCTAGATTTGGATTTCTGATAATACTGTCGAATCAGTAATATCATATGCGCGTTTGTGTTGCATTACATACACAAAATAAGGCCATAGCCTCCCATGCCTTCTTCAGCAACAACCATACACCAAATTGTTGGAAGGAAAAACCTACTATGAGATTCAGGGCCTCTGTAACACGGTTTTTTCGCAATAACTTTTTATCTATGCATTTCATAAATATAACGCTTATTCAGAATACATATTATATCAACACATAAATTTTGAGTGCATTCTGCACTACGTAGGTTGAATAAATTTGTTACTTATAATGTAAAAGTGACCTTTTTTGAAGACGGGCCAACTTACTCAGAGAAAAGGTTTCGAACGCACTCGTTACGTAACTTATGACAGCATTTCTTCCCTCTTTCTCGGTGGATGATTGGCTATACGTAACGAAGGCTAAACCTCTGGCAACAATGACACAAATTTAAATACAAGCAAAGCAGTACACCTTTATGAACTCTGGAACCTCTCCACTGATAATTGTCATAATGAACCAACCAACAAAATATGTTAATGAATACAAAAACACTTCGATTATTAGTCTTACTCCCAAAATAAGTTTCCAAAGAAATTACAGTCTACTTTATAGGTCACAATCAGATTGACAAGATGTAGGGAATAGTTGGTAATTATCAAAAACATAGTAGACAAGCTTGATTTGATAACTGCTATAGCCAATGTCAAGCAATTTTTATTTATTGGCTATCTACCTATTTACTGAAAAAAAAATAGCCGGTACCGTATATTGCCTTTAAACCTTCACCAATAATTATCGTCAGAATGGTGACTTCATGAGGCTCCACCCACTTTCGCCTCGTTATAATTCAGGATAACACTGAAGGCTATCATGAGCATTGTTGGATTAGAAAATTTAACTTCTGGCTATAAAAACTAATTTCTCAAGTAGTTGTAAGAAGTGCTAAATGATCCTCAAGGATCCCAGCAGTTGGCCTAAACGTTTAATTCATGTATATTATTGCTATACTGTTGTGGCACTACTGCTTCAGTAGTACTACTACGCTAGCACTGATACCCCACCAACATCTATGTATCGTTCCGCCATTCATAAAGTCATTGGGTTTCAAAGCCGATGGAATTTCTGTCTGGTGGATGGGCGGGGCAACATTTAGTCAAAAGGTGTTTGTTTACCTTGCTTACGTAATGAATGTTTTCCGACTCTTGGCTCGTAATCATTGGCCATGGCGTCGGCTAGATCATTTTTACTCTATAAAAATTAAAACTATCAGGTTTAGGTTATTGATAATGCTGACAAAATTTGTGTGTGGTTGTAAAATATACATATGTCAACTTTCAGCTACATCCGATGCTTTGACAAGGAGCAAAGTCCAAAAAACCGTGTTACAGAGACCCTGAATCTCATAGTAGCACAGGGTTCAAAAGCTATTGTTATTTATTCAAAGAACATCAACTCTCACTCAGCTATATTATTGTAGACCTGCTGCAACCATTACCATCATTTTTGACACAGAAAACTGTGCATAATAATAATTAATAATTATAATTAATAATTAATAATAATAATTAATAATTAATAATAATTAATAATAATAATAATAATAATAATAATAATAATAATAATAATAATAATAATAATAATAATAATAATAATAATAATAATAATAATAATAATAATAATAATAATAATAATAATAGGGAAAAACTCTCTATCACGAGAGTATATATAATGTTCTAAAGGGTCCACAATAATACAAAGTGTAAAAAGTCTGTGTAGAATTTTGAAGACTTTACAGAAAGCTTTCGAACCCTTCCCTGGGTTCATCTTCAGTCCAAATGAAGAATACACAGACTTTTACACTTTGTATTATTGTGTACCCTTTAGAACATAATAATAATAATAATAATAATAATAATAATAATAATAATAATAATAATAATAATAATAATAATAATAATAATAATAATAATAATAATTCAAGAAGTCTCAATAGCAGAGCAGACAACCACCAAGTAATTATTCAGCGAGGAATTAATTTTCAGAGATTGAAGACGTTGGCTTAGGGCACCAATGTCAAGAGTGTATGGATGTATGTATTTATATGTGTGTATGTATATATATACTTATGTATGTATTTTTGTAAGCAACACTCCATGTACAGTTCCTTCCATGAAGTTCGATGTTGATAAGCCAAAACTGGGACTATCATGGCAATACTTCAGAGGTGGTTACCTGGGGCTGTTTTGACCGGTTGGAGGTATCTCAATGACAGTTTGTTTTCATCAATTATATCTAGTAAATCCATATAAATAAATAAGCAACGTTATAATAATATAGTTTTATTAAAAGAATAATATCAATATCACAAGCTCCAAAAGAAAATAAAAATTACGAAAATTATGACCACAATCTCAGTAAAAATCGTATCTATATCCACTGTTACTTTCTTGTAAGGTGAACGTTCACTTTATACTAACAAAAATTGAGGGCGGTTCTTGGCATTTTAGTGATTGTCTCTTTCCTAAGTCTTGACATTTTTAATGCTTTAATCCCCAGTATTATGACCACTAGGAAGCCGTTTTGCAGATTCTTTTAAAGATTATTTTTGAGAGATCGTAGGCAGTAATAATGCAACAGTGAATGGGAATGTGGTAAACGAATACCAAGAAAACTAACAATATTTATTATAAGAGCAAAACTTAAATCTAAATCAACCTTGTGCAAGTAAAATAAAAATGGAATGTATGCATAAGGCTATATGATAATTATATGTCCAGAAGACAGGTTAGTATGTCTTCAACAAAAGGTTCACCTTAAACTAAGAAGTTAAAACCTAAACCAGTAATAGAAATAGAAAACACGGTACACAGCAAATAGCTCTAATAGAGCGGGCCCAAAAGCAATACACTAACCTAAAGCTAAAGAGCTAGAAGGAAGTAAGGAGTTCAGTAAAAAGTAGAAGACCTTAAAATTACCTATCTAATAACAAATATAAATTTGCAAACGACCACATTAATTATACCAACAACAGGGTAAACCATCAAAAACTATAATAATATTTCAATGAGTATATATATTAGTCTCTTCGCTTTTGCGAAAGACTGTTTGTTTTTCCTTACGACTGTCATTCGTAAGTATTTCTGGTTCCTTCCGTCTCCTATGTGATATCTTAGTAGAGTGGTTCTTCTTAAACTAAAGGAGATGATTCAAACGGATAAGTTGAAAAAGGTATAACAACTTTATTCTGTAACTCCATAATAAGAGAGACAGTTCGGTCGGGAGACCGATATGTTTGATCGCTGGAAATAATCTGAACTCTTAGAGCATCACGTCGATAGCGAAACATTAGCTATCTCAGCGATTCATATAAAAACATACGTAGTCCGCCGGCTCGGAAGTTACAAGTTTCCGGCGTAGGTTAACAGGTCAACCGCTTCCCATGGAAGTTGTTATGCAAAGTTATCAGTAATGCAAAACGATGACATTTCTAAACAAATTTAATTAAACCAGGCTACTGCAGACATCGCATAGCGTGATCTAGATTTGCATTGGTCACGTAGGACCCTCCTAATGCCAATGACCTCAGGTGATGGGTTTTTATTTACAGATTATGTAATTCTAAAATGTATTTATTACATTAGGCTCGGACAGCTACCATTCAAGCCTTGAATAACAAAAGTTACTTTAAACATGGTTTCTTATGAGCGTGCTCGTAACATATGTTTAGGTATAAACATAACAAGTGATTAAATGCATAAAAAGGTTCTGTTACATACCCTTTTGGACATATTCATAAACAAAGAAAAATGCATGGAAAATATAGATCCATGTTTGGTAATAATAATGATTAGTTACCCAAAAATAATCAAAAGGTAAAAATCAAAAGATTAACATGTATACATGATTAATATGATAATAGGTAACCTGATTAAGAATAGTGGTTACTGATAGATTATGGTAATAGGTAACCTGATTAAGAATAGCGGTTACTGATAGATTACAACATGATCATGGATAATTGTTAAAGAGTACTTGTCACTCTTTGTAATAGGTAAATATAATGGTACAATTGTATAATAGTATAATTGTGGCCAGAATAATATTTAGGGCTGGTATATTTAATTAGGTGCCCGAAAAATACCTTTAGGAGCATATTAATGTATAATATTGGGCTATAATATTTTATTAGGTGCCCGGGAGATACTTTAACTGTTCAAATGCAAAGGCATGAGTCTTTCTTGTCCTACATTTTTGCCAGCATACAGACAGCTTTTCACACACAACACAATTCCAGATAATTTTCCTAAGCACAAAATGAAATGGCCAGTTTCAGGCGGCCCTAAACTCAAACGACTTGAGTTTAACGGGTACGGCATCTGGACGGGACAATACGTTTCCTTGGAGATCCTTCTGTGTACGCCTCAGCCTACGCCAAGCAAAGATGTTGACGGCGATAACCAATATGGCCGTCACGCTGAACACGGCCAGCAGAATGTAGTAACGAAGATTTTCTCCACCTGCATAATTCGGTGACGCGTGGTTCATCTCAGCCAGTTGCGTCAATCGATGAGCCACCCGCACGTTGTATGGGAGAGGTAGTGATGGGATAATTGTAGACGCCCAAGTATAGTTCGCAAAATACGCCTTCTCACGTATTATCGTGTTGACCCCTCTGACGGTGTAGTTTGTAGATGTCCCCGTACAACCATCAGCTGCTACAAAGATTGGGGAATGGGCGGTGGTCCCATCCGGGCATACGACGTGGAAACCGGCTTTGTCGTAACGGATCCAGGAGCCATTATTCATTCTGTAATTGAATTTATTACTGTAAAAGGGATAAAGTTTCCCCAGACAACCTTCGCTTGCATGAGAGAGAGAGCCGTTTAGCACTATGCCTAACTCACATGAATCCGTTGATATAGGATAGAATTCAAAAGAGTCAGCTGTACAAATTTTATTATTCATGGCTTCTGAACAGTGAGTGAGTTTATCTAAGTCTTTAATGACTGTAAATGATTTACTATCAGAAGAAATCAGAACATGCCCCGTCAAATTGGATATTACTGGACTTGAGTTATTCGTCATGAAAGTAGGAAACGGTGCTTTTTTGTATGATTGCCAAGCATCGGAAGAATCAAAAGGTATAGTGATCATAATCCTGTAATTTTCAACGCTGACTGATATTAGGCTATAATAGAACTCTACTTTATGGGCGTCTAATAAAGGAATATAACCTAGTTTCTCCCGTCCGTTCTCCAAAGTTAACGTCAGATCTTTAATAGGCATGAGGTGTGGAGATAACACACCCTTTGTCGCTAACGTAATAGCTTCTACATAGTCTTTTGATTTCTCAATAAAATGCGATATTTTCACACGGATATGATCTATTTTCGAACTATAGTAAGCTAACGTAGCCAGCAAATGTTGAACTTCCATAATCTGATCGATATTATTTGAATGTTCGTTTACCAAACTCATTATTTGATTGATTGAAGATAACTGACTGCGAAGTTCAGACAAAGCTAATTCGGTTTTGTGTTGCAAAAACTCAATTCTTTTATTTTGATTATTCATCTTAAGGCGATTTGAAATTCCTAAGCCTAGATTCGCAACAGATCCCAAGATGTTTAGTCCAGCCAGAATAAGCGGGTTGCGGCGTTCGAGATTATTGTGCCGCACCGACCACATCAGCAAGTCACGAGCAAAAGCGAAGAGACTAATAGTTGGTGGCAGCTTTTGACGAAGAATAAGATTAACAAGACCCATATCAGCCGACCGAAGAACTACAATAACCAACTTCTACCTACAAAATCAATGCTAAACAGAGGAAACGGGATCTTCAATTAACGCAACATTTTATGAAGACGAAGATATGTCCTTCATCGAGAAGAATACAAGCATCAACATCGACGTTTGAGTGACTGTTGTCACATATCTCCGAGAATCGACACCGGACGAGAGCAGCATCGAACATCAACAGAAAGAAGAAAACACATAAAGAAAACAACGCGCGATCACTAGCAAGGACGCAAATAGTAGGCCAAGAGGAAGCAACGCGAGGAACGTGGCTGGGACGTCATCAATCTTGGACTTCTTCATGCAACGTGAGCCACAGAGGAGACCGTGACGTCATCACGACTTCCGACGCGAAGACGACAGGAAACTGTGACGTCATCCCATGTCAACAATCCTTCAGCATATAATCCAGAGCTAAGTACCATTTTATCTATTCAGGTTTTTCATCAGTGAAGTGTTGTTCATCAGGAGTCGATCGTCCAGTATCTGGGGGTGAGTTGTTCGCCATCTTAATCTTCCTTCATTACAGAATCAATCTTCAACTACGAGTTCTCGCCCGCAGATTATTTTTTTTTCTTCTCGTTGTTGCTAATCGTTTCTTGCAAGAATTCTCCGTATAATATTTTTATCAAATTATCTGTATTTCTGTATCTTTTGGGGGATTTTCCTATTACTTATAACACATTTATACAGTATATTGCATATGCGTTTACGTAGTTGTCGAGTGTACTCTTATAGATATTTTGATAGGACCGCAAGGAATAGAATTGATAAGAAAAAAATTGTAAAAAAAGGTGGGAACATAGGCAACTACTCCGGCTGGCAACCCGAATGTGGTGACTCTCGTGAGCGCGAGGTCAGCAATTGTCCCTTTTCAAGGTCGGGTCAATGGGTTCCTGCCTCAAAATGTTTAGGCATGGATCTCATCTATAGACGCTCATTTAAATGCAAAAAGCATCACTGACCCAGCTGTACAATTACAGGAAGCCAAAAGCTTCATAGACTTTGCTAAAGGAGATGCAAGTGCATATCTAAGGGGTGTTTCTTTCCAAGAGGCGACTACATGGGACGAGTTCAAAATCAGATCACGTGCCGTGTATGGGGGTGAAGAGGCTTTAGATGTAGTATTGGCATTGAGAAATATCCTTAACCAAGCCTCCATGACTCAGCTTAATGTTGTCGAGCGGACGGCGCTAATTGCCGACCGGCTAAATGAATATCAAGTTAGTTTAACGGGTGGGTTACGAATGCCAGAATCGCCGTGAAAGATTTTATCCGTCTAATTTACCTCACGAGCATTACCGCAATGTTGCCTGAAGCTTTAGTGCGGTGTTTTGACAAAAAATTGCAGCCCAGCAGTACGGAATTAGATGTGTATAAACAAATCAAAAAACACATGTTTAAATGTACCGACCTAGATCCTTCGCTCATTCAAGTTTTTGCAAAAAATGAGAATAAGCCACAACAAGTAAACGTGATACATAAAATAATCAAGTTGCAGGGATGGTTTGTTATAACTGTAAACGACCAGGTCACATGATTTCAGACTGTTGGATGCGTTTTTGTTCAATACATAATAGTTCCACTCATTCATATAATCGTTGCTACTCGCGGAATCAACAGCAGAATCCTACAAACACGCAACCAGTTGCCAGTGCAAATAAAAAGAAGGGTCCTCAGTACTATAAAAAGAAACAAGCAAACGGCAATGCTGCTCAACAGCAGAAACAAACAAATCGTGCTTCAGGTACCTCTGTTCCTGGGCCGTCTAGCCAGAACTTGCAAGGGCAAGCGAATTTTCAAGGTGTGCTAAACAAAGCAAATACCACGTAGTTCGCTCCAAGGGGGGAGAGGACGATGTTGGGTCATCAATATCAACATCTTTTGTATCAAATAATCAGTTTAATCATTTATCAGATCATTGTGAGGCAATCGATTTTCCTATGAAACACACGGCCGAATCCAAAAAATCTGTGCAGGTTCCCGTAGATTTGCAACAAATTCATGCAATTATTAGTCAAGACGAGTTACGACCAACCTTACATGCAGTAAATTTGGACCATAAGTCATTCACTTTGTTCTTTGATTCTGGTAGTCCACGTAATATCATGGATTTAAGGACTCATCATTTACTCTTTTCAAACTTCCCTATAGAGAAGTCCGGAATAAGACTCTCAGGCATAGGAAATAATGAATTAAATGTGGAAGGAGTAACTCATGTTCAGTACAAGGTCGGTAAGCGCACATTTTCCGATACCTTTATCGTTGTACAAAACATTAATATGTATCCCGCAGTAATTATTGAATACCCATCTATGGGCACTCAAAATATTACCTTAGCACCTGCAAAACACGGCGTGTATATCAAAGGAAAATTCTATAAGTCTTCTAATACCCTAAAATCAGTTTTAGTTTAGATAATAAAGAGACAGACAGAGTAGTCACTTATATTGAAGAACCAATCACTTGTCTCATGAACAAAGAAATAATACATGCGACCCAACAGAACTCTCGCTCGCCCGTAATATCAGCTTGCACGCAAACTCTCGAGCCGAACGTAACTTCGAACATATTAGTGCGTGTAAAGAAAACTTGCCAGGATCTGAAATGTTAATCCTTTCCGAAACTCTGAAAAACACACGGATTATCCGTCACACAAGCCATTTATACAGTCGGCTCACAACAACAATGTCACATCGAAGTCTGTAATCATTTGAATACCACTTTAGTAATCCACAAAAATCAACATATCTTGGATGCGGAAGTTTATAAACATCGCATTCTTACCGTAGCTGAGATAAATCATGCTCAATCAGTTGCGGATGAATCCCTTTTGCAATCTATAAAGAACAAAATCAATAAGGACATTCAAGAAGAAGAAATTCAGCAGAAATTTTTGAATCTTTTAACTGAATATCATGATGTTTTTTTCACTACGGATGGAACCTTAGGAAAAACGGATGTCATCGAGCATCAAATAAGGCTCAAGGACAAACAGAAAGTAATCTATGTACCTTCGTACCGACTGCCTATGAAATTTCAGAATGAGATAACTGAGGAAGTAGGTAAAATGCTAAAAGAAGGAGTCATTAGGAAATCAAACAGCCCTTATAATTTTCCGTTAGTAGCAGTACCGAAAAAAGATCGAACTTGGCGGATATGCGTCGATTTTCGTCGCTAAAATGAAGAAACAATCCCTGACCGATTCCCAGTACCATGTACTGACGATATTCTATCTCTACTAGGTCAGAACAAATATTTCACCAGCTTGGACCTACTAAAAGGCTTTCATCAGATTCCGTTGGAAGAAGAGAGTATCCCATACACTGCCTTCAGCACAGCCAGGGCACATTATGAATTTTTGCGTATGCCTTTTGGTTTACGTTGTGCTCCCATAACTTTTACTAGAATGATAAACATTGTGTTTGGAGACTTGTTAGGAGATATCCTACATGCCTACATGGACGACCTAGTAATCTTTTCCAATACCTTAGAAGAACATCTACGTAAATTAGAGTTAGTGCTACAAAGACTAAGGCAGCATAATTTAAGGGTAAAGATAAGTAAGAGTGAATTTTTTAAAACAGAACTAGTCTATTTAGGTTTCACGGTGTCTAGTGAAGGTCTTAAAGTAGTCCATGATAAGGTATCGGCTATCCGTAACTTTCCGATACCTACTAACGTCAAGGGAATACAGCAATTTTTAGGCTGTAGCGGATATTATAGGAGGTTCATTAGGAACTACTCCATCATAGCCGCTCCCCTAACCGATCTTATACAAAAGGGCGTAGATTTCATATGGTCTGAAAATCATCAACAGGCGTTCGATAAATTGAAAGATGAACTGTGTAGTTCTCGTATCTTGAAATTTCCTGACTTCGGTAAGGAATTCTTCATAGCAACAGACGCCTCAGACCTAGGAGTAGGTGGGGTATTGCTTCAACAATATGATAAACAGTTTTTCCCTATAGCTTTTTATTCACGTAAACTGAGACCTTCCGAAAGTAAATATGCACTAATAGACAAGGAAGGGCTCGCTATTGTTAATTCACTCGTGCATTTTAAATTTATAATATAACGGTTATCCCGTCAAGGTTCTCACTGATCATAAGCAATAACCGACTTCTTTAAAGGCTTTAGTCACAGCCCTAAGCGAACTCGGTGGCACATGATCATCCAGGACTTTGGCGCGAGGATCGGGTATTTACCTGGGAAAGCAAATATCATTGCTGACGCATTATCACGCAACCCCTCTTCATCTTGTACCGAGCCATTAGCTGAATTAATAGATATCTCAACCTCCACGCCCATTGTTAAAACTATATCTGAACAGGAAGATCTGGGCTGGAGTGCTGAACTATTACAGACGGAACAAAGAAAAGATCCGCAAATAGAAAAAATCATCATTGCGTTAAACAGAAATCCGAAGGAAAAGGAATATATAAAGTATAAGCAGCAGAATTATATCATCAAAGGTAATATCCTGTGTAGATCCGTGACGAGGAAAACCCGCAACACACCACAGTTGAATTACAACCAGGTGGTGGTACCTATCTCACTCATACCCACTGTCTTAAAATGGTTGCATGAAAATCCACTGCATGGACACCCGGGTTATTCCCTAATGTCACAGAAAGCCAAATCCTTATTTTATTGGCATACGATGCTTACAGATATAAAAAAGCACATAGCAAATTGTCGCACTTGTCAAGAATACAAAGGGCACACAAAGACACCTGTCAGCCTAGGGGCTTACCCCGTGCCAAATCAACCCTTTGAAAGAGTACACTTAGGCTTATTAACAGGATTTTACGAGTCAGACAGAGGAAATAAGCACCTCCTAGTAATCATAGATGCTTTGACTCGATATACAGAACTGATAGCGCTTAAACAAAAACCGCAGTCGAGTGCGCTAGAAAGTTTTACGAGTGCTACATTTGTAAACATGGAATTCCACACACCATTATATCAGACTCGGGCGGGGAGTTCAATAATCATTTCCTTAACTCCTTGTGCGAATTCCTTTGCATAAAGAAAATCAATATCATGATCTATCACCCAGAGTCTAATGGGCTAGTGGAAAGGGCAAATCGTAAGGTTTTAAACATTTTAAGGGTCACCTTAGGGGGGGCAGACCCCAACTGGGACATTGCCATACCTGCGGTACTAAGCACACTTAATCACTCGTATCATGTGTCTATTAAAATGACACCGCACGAGGCACTGTACGGTATCCCAGCTAGAACACCTTTCCATGTATTAACGCCTACAACTAATTTAACAAATCCTCTAAAGGATGTTATGGATGCAAGCATAAGTCGATATAATATACTTCGTAAGAATCTAGAAGAAGCACAAATCATAATGAAAAGACATCATGATAAAATAGCTAAGCCAACTAGAACATATGCCGTGGGCGATCAGGTATACATACAAGTATACGTACGTAAAGGTTTAAATTATAAACTGACACCTAAGTTTGAAGGCCCGTTTAACATTTTAGAAATATTAACGGCCAATAGATTTAGGGTTCAAAATGTATCCAAACCCACTGATGTGAGAATAGTTCCATTGGCACATATCAGTATCTAAAGAAAGGTAGATGGAGTGAGGGAAAAAATGGTTGTATTTATGAAACTTGTATAATAATTTTATATATATATATATATATATATATATATATATATATATATATATAATATATATATATATATATATATAATATATATATATATATATATATATATATATATATATATATATATATATATATATATATATATATATATATATATATATATAATATATAATATATATATATATATATATATATATATATATATCAATCATATTTGTATGTAAACCTATTCTTTTACACGAGTTATTACTATATTTTACTCATTGCAGGTTTCAAAAATGAATCTGTTATTGTTAGGAGTGATATTGTGTGTTCAGACATCTTTGTTGTATGGAAAGAGCGCTAGGACGAAAGAAATTTAATCATGGCTCGATTATCGAGAGAACAGACGACATTTTTATAGTGTCAAGTAATATAGTCATAGAAGTGGATATGCAGGCCATATTTTTGCCTGAAGATGACGTCCTTAACTTAAAGAATGACCTGATGAGGTTTGCCATTTCGCTTAAGGAAATGCACCAACGTAATTTCATGCTAACTCAGGGATTTCGCTAGCTCAAACCCTAAGCGTCGCGGAAATGTTGTCTTATGACATACAAAATAAAACCGCTTTTGCGAAAGACTGTTTGTTTTTCCTTACGACTGTCATTCGTAAGTATTTCTGGTTCCTTCCGTCTCCTATGTGATATCTTAGTAGAGTGGTTCTTCTTAAACTAAAGGAGATGATTCAAACGGATAAGTTGAAAAAGGTATAACAACTTTATTCTGTAACTCCATAATAAGAGAGACAGTTCGGTCGGGAGACCGATATGTTTGATCGCTGGAAATGAACTGAACTCTTAGAGCATCACGTCGATAGCGAAACATTAGCTATCTCAGCGATTCATATAAAAACATACGTAGTCCGCCGGCTCGGAAGTTACAAGTTTCCGGCGTAGGTTAACAGGTCAACCGCTTCCCATGGAAGTTGTTATGCAAAGTTATCAGTAATGCAAAATGATGACATTTCTAAACAAACTTAAACCAGGCTACTGCAGACATTGCATAGCGTGATCTAGATTTGCATTGGTCACGTAGGACCCTCCTAATGCCAATGACCTCAGGTCATGGGTTTTTATTTACAGATTATGTAATTCTAAAATGTATTTATTACATATATAAATCCTGTATGTTCATGTTAATGCGTAACCAGCCTTAATTCCTTTGGAGAATGCAGATAGGTGTCCACGGAGTCACTGGATACCACCAGTACACTACATCAAGGGAGTTACTGAAACCGGGTCAGACCAATAAACAGTAGACATCTCCTGAAGGAAAATATAAAGGTCGACACCTTACCTGGTGTTAGCCTCCCTAGGTGACTCCTCACGAGCCTCGACAGCCCAGACGTGCGAAGCAGCACAAAGACCCTCAGTACGCCGGGGCATGGTAGAAGCCTCTCCTACAGAGCTGGGATCCAGCGCCAGCTCTGTCTACCCCTGGACCCCTGCGACGAGGGAAAAAAGCAAGGGGTGCAGGTCGCAAGTAACACAAGTCCTTGTGAGACTAAGAGATGAAAGCAGTGACCAATACATACGCCGCAGGTGGCTCTTCATACACCGGCGCGGATCAAAACTCGAGGAAAATAAAGAAATAAAACTTCCAAAACAACGTAGCGTTGTTTAAAATAAAATATTCCGTGGTGGCTGCTGCACTTACTCCTTCTGGGAATACGGCCCGAACTGTCCTGGGAAGGCGACGTGCCTTTCGAGAGCAACACTCGCACTGTCACTCACACTTCAATGAAAGTAAACAATAACAAAAAGCGTTAATAGGGTTGTTCGATAATCAGCTACTAGAGGAAGAAGCAACAGCAACACTTTCAAAATATTTAACGTAATACACAACAAAGAATGTACATTAATACTTAACAATAAAAAGGAAATAAAATATTAAACTCGACCGAGGCTGATTTGAAATTACAAATGAAATTATCAACACTTATGTGACACCCAGAGTTAATACTTAGTGGAGCTACATGACTAAATCTAGTGGAGTGGGATGTTGTCCCCTTAAATATATGCGATCTAAACCTAATATACAAATGTGATATTTAAAAGTATGGTCAGACAAAGTCCATCCGAATACAGGTAACAGGTCTGCAGGCACGAAGTAGTTTAATTGTAAAGACAGCTTTGAAAGACCTTCCGAATGTCCAAACAGTCTTGTCTGGTTAATTCTCAAACCCATACCATTGGACATTACTTTAATAGAAATTCAAATGCCTAAGCACTTATCTATAATTTTATCCAACTAAAAAGGTCTCAAAGAAAAAAAAAGTGAAGAATGAACACTGAGTTGCTATTCAATTACTAAGTATGTAATTATTCTACCTATCCTACTCAGGAAATTTGAAGTTATTTATTTTGTTAAGCCATAGAAGCAGAACAATATCTTTATGTTAAAACCACTCGAAACCACACATGTATTAAATGATTGATTGAAGATGGGGTTATTGAGGGAGGGGGAAGGTTGGGGGCCGGGGCGCCTGTCTTAGGATTCTGTAGATTTCTAGTATAGGCAATCCCTAGCACTACTGTTCCTGTCATCCACTATAGTATTTCTAAAATGACCAGATAACTCTGGCGGGGCTGTGTGGGTCCTTCCACGTGTGTTTAATCTCTGTATATATGCCAATTTTATAACAACAGAAGAGAGATAAAAACATTTCTCCCATTACAGATATCAAATATCATCTTTTCCATTAGGCAGAATTCTAAATCAATCACATAGGTTCACGATTGATAACGTTTTTTATGCAATAATAAGAAACGGAGTCAGATTTTCTATCAACATGGCATCACTTTTTGGTGCTGTTGCCAGTATTTCAAAACAGTTCCACATGCATTTGAATCCATGGATAAGCCGCTTAGATTCTCTCCAGGAGCCACTTTCGGGGGTCACTGTACATGGCTGGAGGCAGTTCTCCTTTCTACAAATATCTTGATTTCTTAATATCGTAGGTATAGAATAAATTACTGAGCAAGGAAATGAAATAAAGCATAACAGAGTGAGTTTGACGAGTGAGAAAATTAACAATCGTATACAGACAAAATAATAGATAGGAAATAATGACTGAATACTGCTTGAATACGATATGGCAAAGTTTTGGCCTGACTGTAGTATGGAATGACTTTTATGCCGACTTACAAGTCATTCCTGGTCATATCACAGCCTTGGGTAGACATCAACTTCACATCTGAGAAAAGGCAATCGTATACAAAATAAATAGGTATTTCTTAGAGGAAAAGGTGAATGGAGTGCCTATGTTATCCCATAAAAAGCTCTCGCTCGGACTGATGTAAGATGCAGAAGAGAGAGAAATCGACAACAGGGGCGAATAGGAAGAAGATTAACGTACCTTAGAATGAAAAGCCCCTAAAATCTTATAATTATAGTCTCGTGGTTTGTCTCAAAAACATGCAAAGGTCTGTCACTGTAATGGTAAGCGCTTCATAGCAACGAATGATAAGATAAAGGAAAGGAAAACGCATCTTCTTCGAGAAGTTCTGCAGCACGGAGGCGATTTTTTATGCAATATTTCTTCGAGATTCTTCTAAATTGTTCCCGTCATCTCGGGAGTCTGTGACGCTCGCTGGTAGCCCCGCCCCCAGATTGCCTTATAAATATGACTGACGAAGTAGGAGAGATCAGATCATCAGTAAGAGTCACAGATCAGATCATCAGCAGCAGAGATCAGATCATCAGAGAGAGATGAGAGAAAAAAGAACAGACGAAGGATCAGAGAGGAAAAGGCGCTCGAGAGTTTGGTCGAATTCTGGTCAAGCCGTCGTCAGGAGTGGACAATCGAGTTTTTTCGACGTTGAGCAAGCCTTGAGAGAAGAAACTTTCTACAAGAGGTTTCGAGGAGTTCCTCCCCTTCGAGTATCAAGAATAGACATTGCTTTCCACAGTACGGAGTCAAGAAGATGACTAAAGTTCCACCGTAATTTTAATGAAGCCATCGCTTCGAGTCGCAAAACTGGCCAGCAAGTACTTTTATTACCCCACTGTTTCCCCAGTTCACGCATTGTAAGATTTTACTTTTGTTATGTAAATAGGAGACACCATTCTGCATTTATCGTTGTTAGTAAGCTTGTAAATACACCTTTGTTCTGTTAGTTTCTTTCTATATTCGTATCCCCAGTTTCAACTGTTGGTGTTGAATTCTTTTTGTTTATTTTCATATCGAACCTGAAGCGGACCTCTCAGGGTCCGTACCAGTCACACACTGGTCAGTTGTTGTTTATGTAAAATTGGCAACAGGGCAGATCTTTAAATACCATGCCAGAGAGCTCTCATCGTGGTGGCAAGACTATAGCTATCTTTTAAACATTAATGTTAAAAAAAGCTGAGGTTAGGGGATCACTTGCCTCTTTTCGATACATAATATCTGGGGTTTATTTCACTGAAACATGAGACTCAAGACCTATGATAAGGATTTCCATATAACTGCTATTGGCCCCATAGTAAAAAAGAAGAATAAAATATTCTCTACACTCTGGGAACCTACCTTTAAGACATGACATTTTGTAATGACCGAGGCTTGCCCTTATTGAGGATTCTTTCAATTTTATTTTCTTGATGGCTCATCTTTACTGTTAATTTCATGAAATCGGCAATAGAAATTTATTTTTAAGATTAAGTGAAAAAAAATGATCGCCTCTACTCTACTACTTTCATTTTCGTGTAAAAAAATATATACAACTTCAAAATAAAAACTTATAATGACAAAAGAATTCGTTTTCCAATATATATTTTGAATGTTTCCTACCAATATCACTCGTAGGCAACTGGACGACTCGCAGTCTTGGATTTTTTTTTTACACTGACTGTGATCGAGAGAGGGCCATTATAATGATCAATTGCCACTTGGTGACTTAAGTTGTCTTGTGCTTCGTAGACCTGAGTCGTGGCCAGCAAAATCAATTTCCCATGATGGGAATTCACTTTTGGGTAGATAGCTCCATGAGTATGCATATTGTCCCAGCACCAGGCCTAATGGCCTAAATTCCATAGATCTGTCATATCATGGTAAACTTCTATCATGTGTAGATCTGTTTTAAAAATACACTTCTGATCAAATATTCAAAGTTTCTGCTGATTACCGTTGTGAAAGTAAGTTATTTGAATGTCTCGTCTCATCTCGAATTCATTGATTAGTCACCTTTTCTTTGCAACTATTCTGTAGTATTATGATATGCTTGAATTTTATCTATTAGTTTGATTAATGTTTTGATTAAGTGTAATGTCGTGGGACGATCATATAGTGAATGGCTAGGCATAGTTATGATTGCAGAAATACCAAATGCAGATCACATATTGCCAGTATCTGCCAGTAGAGCTTCCTCTCTCTCTCTCTCTCTCTTCTTCTCTCTCTTCTCTCTCTCTCTCTCTCTCTCTCTCTCTCTCTCTCTCTCTCTCTCTCTCTCTCTCTCTCTCTCTCTCTCTCTCTCTTTACGCTGAAATTTTTGTTCAGGAAGTAGTAAGGAGGTTTTGTATTACTTATCTCCTGGATTGATTGATTATGAAATTTGGGTCTTGAAAACCAAGCTCCGGAATATTCAGCGCCGTAATGAAGATGAAATATATAAATTAATATGATTAATAATGAACAAGTGAATGATAATATCATACTAATTAAATTCAATGTTCAAATATGAACGTCAAAAAATTAAGAATGATGATACGTAAAACCAATAGAAAATAAATAATTATCAAACTATCATATTTAAAAAATAAATTTTAAACATTTTATAGAATAATTATGAACTTGAATCAAAAGGTTACTACAGACTCGTCAACTACCCAAGTCTAAACCAAAAAAAAAAATTTCTGCAATGTTTCCTTGTTTGCCCTCTAGTCTATTGTCAAGCAGTGTGTTGCATTTTTCATTATCCGTTAGACCTGTAATATTATTTCTTATTTATGATACTAAAAGGGTAATTCAAAATAGCCTCTTTTGTAAAGTTCTATGGATTATGAACTTGGATGAATGACAACTAAACCTGTTTCAGTCAATTTTGCCATGAATCGTCTTTGAATTAAATACTATTCAGTAGTGCGAGATATATTACTCCTTATCTCTTGTCTGTAGATATCATCATAAACAATGATTTCTTGACCTTCACCCTGCAAACAAATTTCCAGTTAATCCTCAACTGCTTAGGCTCGAACTTCTTGAGACCCTATGTAATGCCACCCCCCTCCCCCTGTGTACAGACAGCATGTTTCAGGTAGAAGAAAATAAATGTTACAATCAAATTATCTGTATGTATTTGCATAAATTACACTTCCATGTTGGGAAAAAGACACAAAACCCCCAAAATAATGCATCTTAAACCAAGGAATTTATTCCTTATTATTTATCAAATGGTTCCCACCAAAAATGATTGACTGTTATTAAGCAACTTAAGGAGTTGCTGACTTGGATTTTTCCGCCGTATAAATCAAGAGATTTCCAATACCATGTTTCCGTCAACCATAGTATCCCTTGAACTTATACATACAACGTCGCACTCCTATTGATATATGGGGTTGATACCAAATTCAGGACATATCACATCACTTGTTTCTAATATTACCTCATTTTTTTCATCAAGGTAACTAGGTTCCTAGAGCCTAATCTAATGCCAATATATCTTCTGTCCATTTTACTCAGATTTAGGCAAGTATAGTTTTCAAGTATAAACATATCACCGCTGACAGAAAAAAAAATCTTTAGCCATCAACAAAGAATCAACGACCTAATAAGACTTATCACGCAAACATTATTATGCAAAACTATATAACTTATCAAAATGAATTCTTATCGGCTTTCTTAAGAAATGAAGGCAAATAGGTGTAACATTGATAAGCCATTACATCACATATAACTCAGACCTCTCACATTTATATGCCATCACTAGGCATAGGTCATGACACTATCGGTGCACATTCAAAATCTCATGGCTATGAAGTCAGCATTGTAACTGTAGGGTAACTTTAACTGGTTGTTCAGGAGGCAATTTCGTTTGAGCTTTTCATATGACACGTGGCTCGACATATAATCTTGTAGGTCTCTTAAGGCTGTAATTGGTAAACGTTGTAGGAAATTCACCAAGAAATTTTATAAGTTAATCAATTTCCTTCCATGTTATTCATGAATAAGGTAAGAATGAGTATGCATATTTTCGTTAGGAGCCGAGATATCCTATATGATTTATCATTATTATATGGAATTATCCATATTTGAATTCGTTGTATAACAAAACCTCCTGCATGCTCTCTATGAACACACTGAAACTGAATCATAATAACTGACAAATGATATTTCTGGTGGTCTGTGAGCTCAAGCTGTCAAGAATTGGGACAAAGCAATTCATGAATTGCTCTTAATTAACTTTGCCTGTTAATTTAACGCTAGTGTCAAATAACTTACTCTATTATATATTTGTAGTTCATTCCTTTGTTAATGTATCCATATTATCAGAACCCCATTATATATAGCAATTTATGTAAAACACAAAAACGTAAAGTAAGAAACATGGCATATAAATTGCTCCAGCCAATCGCGACTGTTTTTACAATATGAAGACGCATTCACGTTGGGAAAGGTAAACAAAGCCCTGCAGTGTTACCATAGTATTGTTTTACAACTACTACTGGGTGAAGGTAGGTGTCTCGAAATACTAGCAGGGAACTGTACAACCCACCCAATTCCCACCCACAACCAACCAACAACCCTCACTCACAGAGGGAGAGAAAGAGAGAGAGAGAGAGAGATAGAGATTCAATTTACCTTGAAGTCTTAATTGCTTCAAAAGTCTCTTTATGAACCCTCTCGGAATTACCTTGTCAAATCCAAGTCAGTTCAGTGTGAAAATCTTTATATATAATATTCATGTTTTCTACTTTATTGACACGATGGGGGTTATAATCATATATATTGAAATAGAGAGGAGTAAATGCTGAATAAAACGGCATATAAAAAACATAAAATCCCTTGTAAACACAAGAAAAAAGGGGAAAGTAATAATTAAATATACATATTTTTCATTCCGAGAAGTTATTTATTGTTATCAGAAGTCCTCATATATATCAGGTACAAAGGGACAAGTAGATTCTATACATATGTAGTTGATATGTATATTGATTATGAATACATCATTAAGTATTACAGTAACGTTACTTCATAAAGTGTAAAGGTTGACATTTTGAACCTAGAAGCTTATCAATTCCCAGTACACTACGCATGTCGGAAGCGAGTGTTCTGGGCTTCGGGAGACGTGACAACCGTACGTGGCTCAGCCAATGAGAACATGGCGGTCTCTGGCTCTGCGTTCTGATTGGCTGATGGGAACGCCTATCCAGAGTGACAGGTTGTAAACAATCTCGATAATGTTATCTGCTGCCACCACCGGTCATATTCTCTCTCGCGCATCTTCAATCTGTCGTCAGTGATATTATTGTTTCTACTATTATAGGCTACGGGTCTATGATCTATGCAACATTTACAGTGATGCAAATGAGGTTAATGATGATGATAGTGAAAGGAAAAGAGAAATGATGGTGATGATAGTGAGTTCTCTGTTCCTGATCTTCTAACGGATAAAATTGAGCTGATATATTCTGAAACTTCTATTTTTTTTTCTTTTATAATGAAAAAAATTGAGGCCAAAGAGCCGGCACTAGATTCACAGTGGTTCCCAAACTTTTTCTGGATACTTGTCCATGGCCCACCGCCCACCTGTAGGAGTCCTCCACTGGCAGCCTACCCACTCAATTCCTTTGGTTTTATGCATACATAGCCTCAGATTATGGCCCCCTGCATTCTGCTACATGGCCCCCAGTTTGGGAACCAATGCACTAGAACCCCTGACGATGTCATCATTCAGGGCTGAAAGGGAAACTGACAGGAATAGAAAAGTTTGAAAGGCATGACAGGACAGATAAAAAGGTTTGAAAGGCCCAACAGGAGGAAGATGATACGGAGACAGCGAGAAGAAAAAGTATGGATGGACAGACAAAGTCATCTCGATAGTTTTCTTTTAGAGAAAACTGAAGACGGTCTTCGAAGTAAAGAGCTTTCAATTTACTAAGTAATTCTACAGGAATATAAAGACTTAGATTTTTATACATAACCCCATGCTGCAAAGGAATATGAATTAAAAACAAAAGAATGTGTTAAAGGTAATGTGAAGTTTGTATTCAGAACCACTCGCCCATGAAGGTTACAGAAAGCAAATCTGTGCATAAACCGCACACATACAGAGAAAGAGAGAACACTCCTTGATAACGATATCCTCCCTCAAGCCCACGTTGGAATTCTGCCCTTATTCATGAGGCCAGAAGGTCTAGAATGTTGTGTTCTGTCCTATCACTTCCCCTGAAGCACTGCTATTGTCTTAATTAAACAAATACCGTCTAATAGTTATTGATAGATAATACAACATAGCTAATTTAACTTATGCAACATTATTATAGAAGGTTTATGAAGGAAATTTTCTTGACTTATAATTCTCTGTAATGATAAGAATGATTTTTTCAGTATCAGTTACATCTAACCAAATACTTTAAAGGTAAGAAGCCATAAGAATTATTTAGAATAATTGGCTGATAGACTAACATCAGTGATATCTGCATGAATCAAAAAAATATTTAACATCATGAATCAAAAAAATATTTAACATTAACTGCGTATTTTCAGGAAAGATCAATTCTCTCTCTCTCTCTCTCTCTCTCTCTCTCTCTCTCTCTCTCTCTCTCTCTCTTCTCTCTCTCTCCGTCACAAACCAGCCTGGTGGTGAGATCCTATACCCGTGTTTTATCAGGAGGAATCTTCAAAGTTTGTGTTTGTTTTCACAGAAAAAAGTTATATTTAAACCAATTATTCGCTGTTGACCATTTCTTATCAGCAAAGCTTTCCATTTGTTCTCCAAACTCAGCTTTAGGGCAAAATGACTCAGTTGTTTATGGCAATTAAACACTTGTCCTTTATTCAGTGTTAATTCTAATAGGTCTTAGATGTGTGGCTGTTTAGACTCACCAGTCATTTGTTTTTCCGTTTCTCTTTTAAAACTCCATCATTTCCTTATCCAGTCGTACATGTCAACGCTGTGTGAGATAAATACACATTGTTTTAATCTCCATTGATAAGAAATGTAATAAGGGCAATGGTTTTGTTATTAAATTTCTCACTTCTCGCCATGACTGGGTGAGGGGGAAGGAGGAGGAGGAGGCATTCTCCTCCTCCCCCTCCTGGCCTTCGGCTAGGGAGGCCAAATTCCCTCTCTCGGGAGGAAATCGCTATCTCCCCCGCAACGCCCACCCCTCCATCCCCAACTCTCTCTCTCTCTCTCTCTCTCTCTCTCTCTCTCTCTCTCCGCTCAGCAACATATGGTTTCATGTTAGTATAAGAGTAAAGAAAGTCCTCTAAATGTGTTCACAAGGCTTCGAAAACATATATTACGTATATATCAAATGCCCTTATTTATCTTCTTAGTAACTGGTGTGCTCAGTCCGAGTGACCAAAGCAGTCAATCTGTCAGGGCAAAGAAGAGCCTTTGAAATGATTTGTTATTCAAATGAATACGGGAATGTTGACAGCTAGCTTCAGATGGTGACACTCAAAGAGGAACGAGAGAGAGAAAGAAAGAGAGAGAGAGAGAGAGAGAGAGAGAGAGAGAGAGAGAGAGAGAGAGAGAGAGAGAGGGACAGGTAAGTCGATATATATACCGGATGTTTCAAAATTAGAGACCCCCTCCACAGAACAAATGGAAAGTTATGACGTTTTCTGCTACAGCCTATCTCCAAGTACATTATCTTAAGTTTCTATTGAGCTGTTTTTCATTTTACATTTCTTGTATTTTCAGATTGAGTGACGGAGTTAGATATACCCATGGCTAGCGACTCGGAGGAAATCAGATGGATTGACCGAATCCGGGCTTGAACCTTCAGAGAGGTCAGGGATGCTGGTTCATCCTTCATTTCACATTGCTGGATAGCTAAATACATTAA
>NC_087212.1:83135239-83145749 GCF_015104395.2 Macrobrachium nipponense | reverse complement strand
AAAGATGGCCATCCAGCAACTCAGTGTTATTATTTATGACACATAGATTAGTTTTAACTTGAAACCCTTATTGGATTAAAATGACTTAAGGTTTACTTCTTGTAAGCTTAACGTCAGCTGACACATATAAAGGTATTTTCTCAATTACTCTGTCAGTTAGTTCTCTGTACTTCAGGTAGCATATTCTATTTTCCACTTGAGCTTCTGAAGTTTATTATCAGCCATGAATTAGCTTAATGTTTGAGGATATATATTGGTAACATCATTTTCTGATCACTAGAAATAGCTCTGTGGTATCTAAGTATATTCCAAATTATATAGTTTTTGTTATGTCAGAATCTTAGGTTTAATGAAAAATGCTTCAGTACATAGGTTGCTCAATTTTTTCAAGGATACTTAGGTTTTTTAAATATAGATTTCTTACCAGTTTACAATCTGCTGTCAACGAATTCAGAATACATAAGTTTCTGGAATATAAGTTTCCTAACTGTTTAAGATTTACCATTAATTAATGTAGAATGGGGATCTCTTACGGTCGATTTCGTCCTGGATTTCGTAGAGAAGACTCAGAATCCTTCAGTCCCTGACAATAGATTCCAGTCTTTTACGATTCCCTCCCTAGAGGACTTTCATGGTAGTGACCCAGACAAGACGTTATTTGCTTGTCCCGTTGAAGTGCTACAGCGCTATCTGAAGAGAACTTATCATCTCCGGCCTGAGTGTTGACACCTCTTCATTAGCACCCTGGTGACCAAGAAGGTGTCTAGGAACACTATCTCTTTTTGGCTACCTAAGGTGATCAGGAAAGTGTACTCCTCCGAAGGGAGGTCCGACACTGGTTCCTATTGTCTGAGAGCTCACAAAGTCAGAGTTATTGGTCCTACCCTTGCGTTCAGCAAAAACCAGTCGGTTTCGCGGGTATTGAAGGCATGAGTTTGGTCCAACCAGGCCACCTTCACCTCCTACCTTCAGGATATAGCTCATGCGCCCTTGGGACCCGTGGTGGCTGCTCAACAAGTTGTGTAGCTTACCCAACTCCTCTAACTAGACAACATTACATCTCGCCTTGTGTAACCGTATGAATGGGTATGAATGAGAGTGTTACTGGCTTCTCTTCCTCCTTCATTCTTCTCTCTTTCTATGGGCAGAGAGCTGTGGTCATCACATGCAGGTAAGCTGTATTACTGAGTTCTATTCTATTCCCTTTCATTACAGTATAGAAGCATATATCCATCCCTTCTCTAACAAAGGGGGGAAGAGGACATTTGCAATACTTGTATATTTCTAATCTTGCTTCTGACTATGAGTTCTTGTTTGCTATTCATATGAGGCTCCCTCTTATGAATCGGTCCAGAGGTCTGGCCACTGGTCTTGCAGTTCTCATACTCCGATCAATTGGACAGATGCCAGGTTCCCCCCTTGCTCTTATGACTAGGATGGGAACTTTGGTTGGGCGAACACGAGTCTATTCACATGACTCTATCAAATTCCTCTCACTAATCAGTGAGTCTTCCTTATGTAAAGGACCGAGTGTTTGTATTACGTGTTGGACAAATCATAATTTTTTAAAGTAAATTGTATTTTTCCTAACTACAGACCTGAGGTCCTTTACCTATATGCCCACCTCATGCCACCCCTCAATCTGTTCCTGGACCTAAAGCAAAGTGGAATGTTTACTTCAAGTCGGGCGGGACTCATGACTATCGAACAAGCAGTTACTGCCTAACTACCTTGTTGTTATTCTTTTACAACTGATTCTAGCCTACGCTGAAAGTAATTCCTTATGTAACCTCAGATTTGTATAGTTAGGATAAGTATAATTTGTTTTAAAATATTGTGATATTCTGATAATTTTTTCCTATGCTGCCATTTTGGATGTCATGAATGTTATTATATATCTTAAATTGAATTTACACTTTAGTTTAGGTATGGTTTAGTTTATGTTAGGAACTATGTGGAATTGCTTTTGACTGTAAGATATCTAGTGCAGGCTATAATATACGGTCGTTGTTATTTATCAGAAAGGCCAGACCCCTAAAGCATCTTTTGATTGAGTTTAGGTGTTACTGCACATTAAAGAGACGTCGTGAAATATGCAGAAAGTGAACTATGTTGACAAGATGAAATTTTCTCTAAACAGCATAACATTATTGTATGGCATTCAGATAGTTGCCTATTTAACATATGTTACCTGTTCATATTTATATATTTATGTTATTCTAGGGTCACAATATATTTATTGGAAGTGTGACTCAGGGAGTTCCAATTGGGCCAGGTGTGACAGCTGGATCCACTAGTATAGTCAGGGCAGTCAGTCCTTTGGTTAAATTTGCAATGTACTTTTCATGTAAAGTGGTCTTGGATCAGTGAGTGAGTTTCGTTTCAAGTCTTTATTTGATTTGCTTCAGGTAGGCTTTTAAGAGGCAGTTATACTTTCAAGTTAGTCAAGTAGAACTTGGAAAATAAGGGCTTTGTTACAAGAGTTACCAAGAATTTTCCAAGGTCCTTTTGTGGCAAATATTATTTCCGGTTCTGTGACTTTATTAGTCCTCTTCTTGAAATATACATTTCCTTACTTTTTTCAATAGAGGTCAATAATGGTTATTTCAAACTTACACAATTTACAAATGGTAACCACGTAGGTATTCTGGATAGTACTACCATTACTTACTATGTATTCCTGATCACTGAACTCACCAGTGATCAGCAATGCAACAGTATGTATTGGTATTCAAAATACATGGTTGAAATGCGTTTATAGTGTTTTTATGGGCCTTTTTATCTACTTAGCACATGCTGAAAGCATAGTAAATACAGCCTACATACATAGCAGTTACATGCAGAAATGTGTTCATACAGAAAACTCTTCTCACATGTTATATAGTGTGATGAATGTAGCCTCTTTTCCAATAGTAAGAACTTTGTTTTTTGAACAAGGCTGAATAGCATGTAAGACAGCTTGCTCACTGCTGTATACTGTGTTGATTAACATTTAGTTGACTTGAATTGATCATGATGAGACCACCTGCAATTCTTTCATCACTTTTGCCCAATATTGACATAAAATTTTTAAACATCATCCAAGCAAGATTAGAATTGATTTCTATAACACTAATGTAAGGAGTTCATTAGTATCCTGTAGTCTTTACTAACCTAAATGAGCACCCAAGGTTATGACAGCTTTCATCAGTGTTGTGTTCATACTTGTTTCATATTTAGTTGTAAAGTAGAACAAGCTAGAAAAATACCTCTTGTTACTAGGTTGGTCAGGGGTGGGCATTGGTGGAGTTTCCCCCATTCAAAAAACAAAAGTTTATTTAATATAATGGACAAGTAACATCTGCTTACTTGTGCTAATTGATTACTCTTTGATAATGAATTGTAAACGTTACTTCGTGTATGCATTTAACTCCTTTAAATGTCTTATTTGGAATATCATATTACATCCATGTGGTGTGGGTGTTAATTCTGGTCTTTGTTGTACCGCACCCAGAGCAAGGGCATTTAGTTTCTATGAATTATGAGCTTTGGCAACAAGCAGAATTATCCCATGTTTGTAAAGGACCCACTAAAGTAGAGATGACACAGGGCTGTGATGTTCCATCACTGCAGGTTGGGAGGAACGGCGACCAGAGACAGTAATTACCTGCTGTAGCTCCCTCGCCAGGTAAGGTTACAACAAGCATCTGTCAGTGCTAGCTGATTTACTGTTTCATGTAAATTTCTGTCTGGAATATTAGTATTGAAATAGTATGCGTCCATGTATCCCACTGACTGTCAATGTGGGATTCAGCTATGTAATTACTTGGTAAGTTACTTATATAAAAATGATATTTCTATAATAAAGTAAATTTTTTTATATACTTACCAAGTGATTACATAATGGGAGCCCTCCCACCTCCCCACTATGGACTTAGAGCACAAACACATTGTTCTGTTCACTTACGTTGTACCCGTTCTTCCCCAGAATTGGGTGGGGCGAGTTACCTGCATCCAAAACAAAAGAGTGCTACCACGATTTCCAAAAATTTTCAAATTTTTAGCTGCCGTAGTGTTAGAAACTTATAGCTATGTAATTACTTGGTAAGTATATACAAAATTTATTTGTATTATAAAAAATTTATTTTGTTTATGATGTCCCCTTCAGGCAAAATGCTCTTCCAGCAATTGATGTCTTCCCAGTTATTGATTGACTCACCCTCAGTATGTCAGTAGAGGTATACAACCCCAACATGGTTTATTTCTGATGAAAATGTTCTGTCTATTATTACTGTTATACCCACACACACACACACACACACACACATACACACACACACACGCACACACACATCCTTTCTCCTTAGGAGTATATCACATCACTTTTCCTACTATGTGCACTGTTTCCAAGAGCACACTCTTCTGCATGAGTCCTGGAGATACTTCAGCCTCTAGTTTTTCCAGATTCCTTTTCAGGGATCTTGGGATTGTGCCTATAGTTCCCATGATTTTGGGTACAATTTCCTCTGTCATATCCCATATTGTTATTTCTGTTTTCAGGTCTTGATACTTATCCATTTTTTTCCCCTTCTTTCTCTTCAACTCTGTTGTCCCATGGTATTGTGACATCGATGAGTCATACTTCTTGATTTTGTCAATCAATTTTTCGTCTGTTCTATTTGCACGTATCACTCTGTCTGTTCTGATACCATAGTTCCAGGGGATCTTTGACTGATCATTTTCTGTCACTCCCTCAGGTTGGTGCTCGTACCAATTATTACTGCAAGGTAGCTGGTGTTTCTTGCACACGATCCAGTGGAGGGCTTTTGCTACTAACACTCATGCCTCTATTTGTACTGGTTCCGTGCTATGTGGTTTATGGTCTAGTTTTTCATATTGCACTTCCTGCATATGGGTGAGATGTTATTTCCATTTATCGTTCTTTGAATATATCTGGCTCTTAGGGCCTGCTCTTGTGCCACTGTTAGCATTCCTTCTGTTACCTTCTTGAGTTCTCCCCTCAGTAGCCATTGCCCTGTTTCATCGCTGGCCAGTTCTTAAGTCTGTCTCATGTACTGTCTGTGTATTGGTTTGTTGTACCATGCTTCCGTTGTTTTGTCATTCTCCTGTCTCTGTATATTTTAGTGCTCTCATATTACATTTACAAACGAGGCATTGGGTTGTTCTTTTGATCTGCAAAGCAGATGTCGTTGGGTAAATACTCTTCATCATTGACTCAGTTTCATCGGCTGTGGTGATATTTCTTAAGTTTCATTCAATTGCCTCCTTCTGATGTAGAGGTTGAGTCGTTGAAACACACAGTACAAAAATAAGATATATTCTTCTATCTTACATCGTGGAGAGATATAGAGAAGGTTTTTGTAGGTCCTCAAGTGAAGAGTGCTAGTTGAAGTCTGAGATACAATACAATTACAAAACCATAGGAGAGCAAACCTTAGCTCAGCATACGAACATACACACAGATGAACATATGAGACAAAAGTCACGTAGCACAGTTTGTGGGTAGAACGTCAACATGGTTTCTCAAGCGAAAGCATTGTTGACGTTTCACACAACAATGGATATGATGACTACAGGTGTCTACAAATCAGGACGCTGATACAAGCACGTCAAGGCTTTGTCAACACTTCATTCATGATGTTTCTCACACTCCTGCAAGTTCCTATATGACCCCTTGGGTCATTGGTTTAATTAACAACATAGTTTTTATTTTTCATATATGGAATGTCACATACATTACTCACATATATGTAAACACTTACATATATTCCTGGGTCTTTGTCTACTTTTATCGGTCCTACTTCCCATGCACTCCTGAGCCACTCGTGTTGACTGGTTTTCAGATATTACCTTTGTGCTCTGCTCTCAATGTTGACACAGTCCTCTATGCTTAGTAGCTTTCTCCCTCCTTCCTTTCATGTTATGTATAGTCTGTCCGCATTTGCTCTTGGGTGTAGTGCTTTGTGTATTGTCACATGTTTCCTGTTTTCTGGTCTATGCTGCGGAGTTCAGCTTTCGTCCACTCCACTACTCCTGCCCCATATCTGATTACTGGTACTGCCCATGTGTTTACAACATTGAGTTTTGACTTGAGTATCTGCCTAAGTCTCTGCATATATTCTTTCCTGATTGTGTTCTTCATCTCTTGGTGTTTAATATCCTCTCCTATTATTCCCAAGTATTTGTGTCCTGTTTCCTCTGTGTGTGTGTGTGATGTTATTCACATCTGGTAGCTTTATCCCTTCAGTCCTTGTCACTTTGCCTGTTTGTATGTTGACCAAGACACATATTCTATTCCAAGCTCCATCCTGATGTCCCCAGATACAATCCTTACAGTTTGGATTAGGGTATCTATTTCCTTGATGCTCTTACCATACAGCTTGATGTCGTCCATGAACAGCAGATGGTTAATTCTGTTGCCTCCTTTCTTGAGTTGGTACCCAGCATCCATCCTCTGTAGTACTTTTGTCATGGGAATCATGACTACCACGAAGAGTAGAGGGGGCAGTGAGTCGCCCTGGAAGTTTCCTCTCCTGATGTTAACTTCTGCTAGTCTTATTCCAGAGGTTGTAAGTATTGCATTCCAGTTGCATATTTTATTTTTTAGGCAGCTGATGGTGTTTTCCTCTGCCTCATATATTTTCAGGCATTCTATTAGCCACGTATGTGGTATCATGTCAAAGGCTTTCTTATAGTCAAATCATGGCCTACTTAGATTAGTGTTCCTTCTCTTAGTGTTCTTCATTACCATTTTGTATATCAGGAGGTGGTCTTTTGTGCCCCATACACTTCCATCTGCAGCCTTTCTGTTGGTGGGGGATGGCATTTGTATCCTCTAGGTAGTTTCATAGCCTTTCACTGATGATACCTGTTAGTAACCTCCACATAATTGATAGGCAGATGATAGGCCTGTAGTTGCTTGCTATAATCCCTTGTTCTTGTCTTTCTGTACTAGGATGTTTTCCCTGTGGTCAATCATTTGGGTATATGATGGTTTGTGATACAATGCTGGAGTTGTTCTGCTATTCGTGGGCGTAGAGCCTTGACGTTTTTAAGCCTGTATCCATGGACTTCATTGGGACCTGGGGCTTTCCAGTTTGGCATTTTCTGTAGTTGGTGTCTGATTGAGGCTGTCGATCTCGGTGAATCTTTGTTTTATTCTCCCCATTTCTTCTGCCTTGACTTCCTGGAGCAGTGTTGTATGTTTGTTGTGTGATACCAGTTTGCTCCATATGTTTTCCCAGAGTCTATAACTTGGTTCAGATTCTTGAATTCCCTGGTGGTTGCCTTCCCCTCTTAGTTGGCTGTATAGTCTTTTCTGGTTGGTTCTGAATAGTTTGTTCCATTGGTACTCTTTATTCCTGTTCATGTAGTGTTGTACCACTATTATAGCCTGCACTTGAATATTTTGTAGATACTATATTGCAGCTATCAGCAGTCTTATTAGGCATTAACCGTAATACTTAATGTTTAACTTAAGAGATTTACTTAAAAATGCATCTGTCTGAAGTGATTGCATGTCAAGTATATTGTTTTCTATGAAGCAAGATTAATTGTATGAATTATTACGCTCGTTTTCTTCTTTCAGATCCATACCTCATCTTGTTTCTGTCCGGAAGAATGTATTCTGGCAGACATCATTTAGACAAAGGAAATTGATGCTGTACGTAATTAGTAATGAGTTTGTGTGGAAAAATTTTCCTTTTTATAATCGTAAGTTACTTTTTATTATTTGTGAGAGTTCGAGATTGTATTGCATTCGTCAAGTTCTCCTTTTGTTAACATTCAAAAACCTTGTTCAGTTATATTATGAGGACTTTGTTTTTCTCAAAGATTTTTCACTTTTTAAATTCTGAACAACAATTTTTACTTTTCTGTTAAAGAAAACTATTGAGCTGGCTTTCTTTGACCGTCTGCACTTTTTCTGTCTGCCCTCAGATCTTAAAAACTACTGAGGCTAAAGGGCTGTAAATTGGTATGTTGGCCATACATCCTCCAATCATAAACTTACCAAATTGCAGCCCTTTAGCTTCAGTAGCTTTTATTTTTATTTAAGTTTAAATTTAGCCTTGATCGTGCATGTGGCACCACTATAGGTGCCAGCTCATCGGCTCTAGCTGAAAATATTTTACAGCATTATACGCTGTACAGAAAACTCAATTGTACTGAAGACACTGGCGCACTTTTTACTTGTTTATATATATATATTTCGTTTATTGTTTCATCTGTAAAGGCTTAAAATCTGTATACCATTCCATTCCTAAGGATTAGTCTGAAGAACTGTAGGTTAAGGATGTTCAAAGAGAAAGTCACAGGAGGACTTATACTGAGAGAGTGAGATCCACAAGCTGCCTCTGTAACTCTTGTTGTCCTGAGGATGAGCTGTTTGGTTACCAAGAGGACCTTTGACTTTTCTCATCATAAGAGAAAGAAGTGCAGTTGACAATTCAGGCGGACCTTCATATTCAAATTATATTTTCCACACCCTGACACATTCTTGGCTTTTCTGGAAAAGATGGCGCTCATTCTCCAGACTGTGAATTTCTTTGGAGAACGTGCTGAGATTAGAGGAACGTTAATGTGCAGTCAGTGTGCCTCCCTGTGGAACTTCTCCAAACCTCCAGAGGTCCTTAATTTCTCACGCCGTTGAACTGTTTCCCTACTGATACTTAGTCCATGGGAAATAAGTGAAAAAAGGTGGGTATAAAAACAGATTGCAGTACTATTTTGTTTTATTGCATGAACATGTTATATAGACACATAGTAACATCATGTCCAAAATGGGACAAATTCTGCCATTTTAAAATTGTGTAATTCCCACTTTTAACTTTTTCAATGGGTGTATTTTTTTTATATTTTCATGTTTCAATCGAAAACAGCGCATCTTACAGGTAAGAGGTATAAAGATTGAAAAAATAGGAAATTAAATTCTACACAAGTTTGTTTCCTTAAGGTTTTGCTCTAAAACTGAAATTTTTGTCACAAGAAATCCCGAAATTGAAATAGCACAGATTCTTTTTTACAAGTGGAAAATTTAATTTTGTCTAGCATTTCCTTCAATACCTCACAAACTACTCATTTCACACTAGAATGTGATAGAATTGGTCTTTTAGAATGGATATTTTGCTTTATTTTGGCATATTTGTTTTTCTTTATATGCTAATATTTTGCAGAAGAGATGCTAAAAAGAAAATATAGTACACAATTCAACACTGCAAAATAGGTGAAAGTGTGGGTTCTGTCAAATCACACTACGTAGTTTGTTCTATTGCTTGAACGTGTTATTACGTCATTTATGAACACCATGGTAATAAAAAAAGGTAAATTCTACAATCTTGAATTTGTCTACTTCCATATTCAAAATGGAGGACATTTTTATTGTTAGGGCTGGAATCTCCTAAAAATTAGATTTTTAATTTTTGAATATATTGATTGCATATTAATAGGAACATATTTAGAGTGGTTTCATTTCAGGCACGGAAGCTGATCCTTAGCACCTGCAGTCACCTGGATCAAATGCATCTGCACTTAATATTTAGAAGAAAAATTATTACTCTGGAAATTGACTTAGGGATTACATTATCTGTAAAAGTTACAAGATGAACTAAAATGACAAACGGCTCCATGCAGTGATTTATCAGCTCCTTGCAGTGATAGAAATATAAAAGAAAAAATAAAGTTGCAATTATTTGGCTCAAAGTACATCCACGAACTAAATTAGTCAAGTGCAGTGTCTTCATCTATTAACATGTTAACACAAGTGCCAGCTTGACACTCCTCACAAAAATCGGTCCAGGTATAACCCATCCTTTACAGAAGCCTTTGCATTTGCATCTGATTATACATTTAGTAAGGCATCAGGAGCAGGGCTGTTATCCATCGTGCAAGGAACCGAGTTTTTTCCATTTCTCTCCCAACTGTAATCATCAGTTTTAAAATCCTTATTTCCTAGCCAGGTTTGTGTTTGATAATAAACACGAAATGAGTAATATTTAGCTGCCTCATTCCTAGGCGGCAAGTCTTTTTAACATCAACACTTCTCGAACTCTTGATGACTTTGCCCCGGAACTTTTTCTCAGTTCATCAAAGAGAAACACAATCCGTGTTAGAACTGAAGATCTGAATTATTGCTCTTTTTCTTACCTTTGTTAAGAATGGCACTGCTTTTTTGGGGAGGTCACTTTTTTTCAATACAACTCCCTTTCCTATGGTATTTAATCTTGATTTGGTATCTTATCCACACAGAGCATGCATAAATGCCAAACACCTGCCGCATTCCCTGTGATACCATGAACAGGGGCTGACTGTAAGGCCTCGTGTGATGACAGAAGAGAACCAATGTCATTATCCTCTGCTGTGACATATGTTACCTTGAAAAAGAAACCCAGAAAATTACTGTGTATAACCTGTTTACTTATAAATATTTACTTTTTATTTTACTCAACACTCGAGTACTTTCAGGCCCTATCTGTGGCTCTTTCTCAAGAGATGTGTAGGTTATTAGCCTGGA
>NC_087212.1:83127739-83130239 GCF_015104395.2 Macrobrachium nipponense | reverse complement strand
CACTTTACGAAAGAAAAATGAAAAAAGAACGAGAAGTAAGTGTATACAGGGTGTTTTCGAAATTAGAGCGCCCCCCCCCCCCCCTCTACAGCATAAACTAAAATTGATATGGACAAAAACAAAAATAATTCAGAACAGGTATTTATTTTGTGTGGCCTCCATCTGCCTGTACCACAGCCTGCATTCTTGAGGGGTATGATTTCAGCAAATCGCAAAAAAGCTGAGACTTAAACTCCATTTCCCTGAGCACTTCGCCCACCTGTCTTTGCAGGTCGTCAAGGCTTGGTATACCATCATAGTTCACTGTGCACACCTCAACACGATCTTTTAAACTAACATTGTTTTCACACACATTAAGGTCAGGGGAGCTAGCTGGAAATTCACTTGACGAGAAGAAATCAATACCACTGTTTCAAAGCAACTCATGTGTCTGAAGAGCCTTGAAACATGGTACCTTATCATGCAAAAATGTGACTTCTTCAACAGATAACACATTTTCAGGATCTTTGAGGAAAGGAAATACTCCACCAGTAAGCACAGTTTCTCTGAAGTGTTCACCATTCCATGACTGTCCTTTTTCTTTGATGATCCACGTTAACTGTTTGGCTGTGAAACAGAGAAAAATTCCCAAACATTCAGGAAATTTCACAACTTGGTGATAGCGCACATCATCGCTGATATCATCCAACTTTGCAGCCCAAATGATGTCATTTTTATGATTTGCTTCCTGACTGTATAAATGAAGAATTCATCTGATGCGACAACATGGAGAAAGTCAGCTTCATCCCAATCTTTAAGAAATGAATCACAAAACCATGCACAGTCTTCTCTTTGTTGCAAGTTTTTGTACCTCTTATAAGCCACAGGTATGGGGTAGCGTCATCCTTAAGCCTATGATTTAGAGTTATGTTAATTTAAAAAGGGTCAACACCACAATATTGTTTGTGGATTAATAGTTTTCATGACTATGGCATTCTGCATTAGCAATAATCACAGTTGGAAAGGTAGACGGTTATTCAATTCACAGCACATTGTCGTTTCTGTAACCTCACATCACCAAGAAAACCACCAAATAATACCTACTGAAAAAAAATCATTCGCTAGTTCATCTATTAATTAGACTGCCACTTACCCAGAAACTCTCTCTCTCTCTCTCTCTCTCTCTCTCTCTCTCTCTCTCTCTCTCTCTCTCTCTCTCTCTCTCTCTCTCTCCTATCAATTGTTCGTCTTTACCTTGCGCTTTGTTTAATATCTTTCCTCTGCTTCTTTCTTTCTATCTTTTTACTGAATCTGAATGTGTTACATTGGTGAAAGTATCTGAATCTTTCATTTTGTATTAGTATTTAAAAAAAAACAAATGTTGTATTGCCATAATTTGCAAGTGTCTAAAACCTGGCATTGGGTTGTCATCCTCCATAACACCCACTTCCACTATGGATGCTGGCCTAGTCACGCAATATAATTAAATATAACAGATCTATGAACGTTTAAATACAGAGGATGCGCCAGCAGCGGTGTGTGGTTGCTACCTCAATAACGTAAAGGAACTGGAAATTGTACTAAACTGCTACTGTAAGTGGTAGTCTTTTTTTTTTTTTTTTTTTTTTTTTTTTGAGGCAGCTTGCAGATTATATGACACCACTGTAAACACTGTTTCTAAAATGTTCTGTATCGATCTTGTGGAGAGTCATGTGTGTTGATAAGATACAATGGCCTATAGGAAATATTCATTCATGAATACTGACTTATTAAGCACTTTTATTCTCATATTTATTCTGCAAAATTTCCTTAACTTCACATTTTATACTGAAACCCAGTACTATCGTCAACAACAACAACGTTACGATCACTTTCTTAACGGTATTAGGATATGGAGAATTTCCTCTATACTCCAGAAAAATACCTGCTTCCCACTCCTTCCATTCCAGTATATATGCCCTTACGGAGCGACATCTGTTGGATTCCATTAGTTACTTGTTCAACAACTTCAGTGTTTCATAGTCAGCGGATTCGTGTTCACTCTCTGGATGGCTAAGGGAACGGACTATTGTGCAGGAGAAGTTTGAATGAGACGAACGGCAAAGTTCCTTTCTTTACTATTGCAAAGAATACAAGTTACAACTATGAGTTTACAAATGGAAAATCTGGTTCGGACCACTGGCAAAGTTTTGCTTCTCTACTGTACGACGGCGGCTGGTCCTCCGTCCCTTCTTCTGGAGTTCTGAAAATCAGCTACCCCCAGATCGAATTTGGCCCAACCTCCTAAGGCGGTATAGGTTCTAGTTCTCTGCCCAAATAGATTCTTGATTCGTGGAGCGGATCCTTTCTTATCTCTCCCCATCCCCTTTTAGGTGGGGTTAACATGTTAATTTCTCCTCTTCCAGGCAGTGTCAGTTAATTTAAGATGTTAATACATCCTCCTGTAGGTGGAGCTTCATTATCGATATAAGCTGAGTAAGTCTGGTGTGAGATCTCAGGTCAAAGATTTTATGGCCATCTT
>NC_087212.1:83117739-83120239 GCF_015104395.2 Macrobrachium nipponense | reverse complement strand
CTTCATCATTTATGATTTTTGAAAATTCCCAATATGAATATTGGTCAGTTACTCAGAAACATCGCTGAGCCTGAGAAGCTAATTGTAAGGAAAATAGAAAAAACAATATATAAAATCAACTCGCTTAATTCTGCCATTCTTTTTAACAGTATTTGCCTAAAAGAGGGTCTTCTACCAAAATACACATTCTTCTGGCTACATGACCCTACCGCCCAGCGAGAATCAGGCACAAGGAGCTTCAGGAGGACCCTGCTGCAACGGCAACTGCACGCCAAGGAACAAGAGAGGACCGCACTCGTTGAGGAAAAAGGACAGCTTATACTCCGAGTAGGATGACCTCCGCCATCGTAGCGACCCTGTTGCAGCCCCCCCTCGTGCCTCAGACGAAGAAAATGGCGCAATAGACAACCCCCAAGGGCGTGGACAACACGAACACATCACCGACAACCTTCGCCGCCTGGAGCAAAAAGATGCTGAGAAAAAGAAGGACCATAACCAAGAACTCGTCGCCCTCAACAGAGGTATGATACGCCCTACACAAGGGGCGAGACGAGTACATCAACCTTACAAGCCACGTCCCAACACCTGACGAAGACAAGATCCTGCGGATGGGCCTCAACTGCCACTTCATCACGCAGCCGAGGCGATGGATAAACGCTTGAAAATTGAATATCTCCTCGATGGTATCCAGAAGCAAGAAGACCTTGGGAACCTGTGGACGACTGACGCCCTTCAACCCCTTCTGCTTGCCGAGGCCCTCACCGACCGTGAGACTACCACAGTGGTATCATCAGCCGTGACCTGAGGGAAGCAGCGAAGCAGTTAAGGAAGCGTGAGGACGTCACTGTACGCAGGGCTGATAAAACTGCTGCTTTCGTCCTTATCCAGACTGAGGAATACCGCCGGAAGATTGAAGAAATCCTAGCGGACTCCACGAAATTCCGCAGAATTACCAAGAACCCCGTCGACGACATCAAGCGAGAGGCCAACCGGATTATTGAGACAGTCAACGCCACCTCTAACGCCCTGCATTTGCCACCCATAACGGGTGACCATGACGTAGGCTACATCTATGGGAATGTTAAGACCCATAAGCAAGGGAACCCCCTTCGCCCCATAATCAGCCAGATCCCTGCCCCTACGTACCTGTTGGCCAAGAAACTCAATACCATCTTAACCCCGTACGTCCCAGATAGGCACAGCTTGAAGTCGTCGGCCGAGTTCTTGGAACGCCCTACGAGCAACGCGACCCCCGGAGGATGCATCGCTTCGATGGATGTAGAAGTCCCTCTTTACCAACGTCCCCGTAGACGAGACCATACAAATGATCTTGGACAGAGTTTACAGGGACCCTGGCACTCCATCCTTAAAACATCCCAGAGCATGCCCTTCGAGCCCTGCTGGAAAACTGTACAAAGAAAGGCCCCTTTTGCTGATCACCGCAGCTATATGTACACCCAGATCGACGGCGTGGCGATGGGATCTCCCCTTGGGGTCCTTTTCGCCAATTTCTATATGGGTACCATCGAAGAGAGGGTCTTCCAGAACTCCAACAAACCGAGGATGTACGTGCGCTACATTGATGACACCTTCATCTGCGCCGACTCCCAGGATGAGATAGAGCAGCTGCGACGTGCATTCCACGACCAAAGCTGCCTCACGTTCACGATCGAACATTGCGAAGACCGCCGCCTCCCCTTCCTTGATGTTCTTGTCAAACAGCGAGATTCCGAATTCAGCACAAAGGTGTACACAAAGCCGACGAACCTGGGTATGTGCATGAACGTGAGAGAGTGCCCTGAGAGGTATAAGTGCTCCACCATCAGCGCCTTCGTCAGGAGGCCCTCTCACACTGCTCCTCCTGGAATGATACACACAGTGAGTTGGAGCGCGCCGCCCAGGTCCTCATCGACAACGGACACACCAATCGTGCTGTTGATGAATCTATAAGGAAAAATATGGAAGCCTGGTACCACCAGGAACCCCGCCCCGATGTTGCAGAGCCCATCAAGCTGTTCTACAAGGGGGGGGGGTGGGACACTTCCACCGGAGGTACAAGGAGGACGAACAAGCCCTCAAAAAGATGCATCGACGAAAAACGTCAGCCCCACCGACCCAGACACCAAAAATACTTAAGTTTAATTATGCTATTATAAAAACGAAAGAAGACGAGCCAGCCTGGTGATGAGAAACAACCCTTCGGTGCCCCTGCAGGATCCCTTGAAGAAGACAAGTGTGGTCTACCGTTACACATGCCCGTCCGAGGATGCCTCGGCAAATACGTCGGTATGACCTCCATGCGTTTCTCCAAGCGAATCTCCTGCCACGCTCAAGAAGGAGCAATCTTCAACCACGCCAGGACTGCTCATAACAAACAGATAAAGAGAAATTATATTATTCCTAATATCGAAATAATAGACCAGACAACGGATCCCCGACGTCTGCGCCTCTTAGAAGCCCTCCATATAGGCAAGGAGAAACCAAATCTTAACATCACCCA
>NC_087212.1:83097739-83112739 GCF_015104395.2 Macrobrachium nipponense | reverse complement strand
TGATTATTTCCCGTAGGGCTCGCTCATCTTCTTTATATCGCCGATGGAAGGTGCCCTTGTAGAAAAAATTCATTTTCTGCTGGAGGTCTGGGCGGGGTTCCTGTAGGTACCATTTTTCCATGCTCTTCCTGAAGACGTTCTGGATGCTTCGGTTGGTGTGTCCGTTGTTTACTAGGACCTGGGCTACACGTTCCATCTCCTTATGGGTGTCTGCCCATGTTGAACAATGGGAAAGAGCTCTCCTGAGTAGGATGAAGGTGGTGTCCTTATAGCGTTCAGGGCATTCACTCTCGCTGTTCAGACCACATTCCCAGGTTCGTGGGCTTCGTGTAAACCTTGTAGCGAACGCACCCTCCTTCTGTTCAACCAGGACGTCCAGGAAGGGAAGACGGCCTTCACGGCTATATTCGATGGTAAATCGTAAACGGCTGTGGGTATGGAAGGCTTGACGTATTTCCTCGATCTCCTCCTCGTTCCTGCTTGGATGAAAGTGTCATCTATTATACTTACGTATATAGATGGCTTCCTAATGCTCCTAAAGACACGCTCCTCCACTATGCCCATATAAAAGTTCGCAAACAGGACCCCGAGGGAGGATCCCATCGCTACACCATCGATTTGTAAGTACATATGGCCATGGTGGTTAATGAAGGGAGCCTTCTTTGGTTGCATATTTCAAGAGAGCGAAGGCGTGCTCGGGGATATTCAGCGGGTTGGTGGATGGGTCTCTGTAGACACGTTCAAGGATCATTTCGATGGTTTCATCTACAGGAACGTTAGTAAACAGCGACTCTACATCCATCGATGCAATACTGCCTCCAGGGGGCGCGGATCTTAAGGCTTTGCAGAAACTCCGCAGACGACTTCAAACTATGTGTGCTGGGGATGTAGGGGGGTGAGAATAGTATTTAGTTGTTTAGCAAGGTGTATGTGGGTGCTGGTATTTGGCTAATGATAGGTCTTAAAGGGTTTCCATGTTTGTGAGTTTTTACATTACCGTAGATGTACCCGAGGTTGTAATCTCCAGAAATACTAGATAGGTGTAAGCCGATACCACTAAGTTTCGACGCATTACTAAGAACCCCGTAGACGACATTAAACGCGAAGCCAATAGAATCATAGAAACTGTCAACGCAGCCACTAACGCCTTACACCTATCTAGTATTTCTGGAGATTACAACCTCTACATGGATGCTGTGGAACGTCGGGTATTCGCCAACATCGAGAAGCTGTCTATGTACGTCTGGTATATTGACGACACTTTCATCAGCGCCAGCACGGTGGAAGAAATAGAGCGGCTGCTACAAGCCTTCCACGACCACAGCAGACTCAACTTCACCATCGAACATTGCCGTGACCGTCGCCTCCCCTTCCTTGACGTCCTCGTCGGGCAACAAGAGGAGCGCTTCGTAACACAGGTGTATACAAAACCCACGAACCTGGGCATGTGCCTGAACGGCGAGAGCGAGTGTCTTCGTGGAAGGACACGCACACTGAATTAGAACGTGTTGCCCAAGTTTAATTAACAACGGTGGATTCCAACCGGGACATCACTAAATGCATTCGCAGAAACATCGATAAATGGTATCAGCAGGAGCCTCGTCCCGCCGCCCTTGAAGACGTCACTCTCTTTTACAAGGGAGTATTCCATAAGAAATACAAAGAGGACGAGCGAGCCCTTCGTACCATCATAGAAAGGAACGTCTCCCCCACGGACCCTGCGAAAAAAGTGAAACTAATAATTTACTACAAGAGCAAGAAGACCAGTGGCCTGATTATGAAAAACAATCCAGCCCCCGTGATGCAGGACCCTCTCAAAAAAACTAACGTTGTCTAACCAGTACAAATGCCCTGTCCGGGAATGCCCCGGCGCTTACATGGTATGACGCTATGCATTTTCGAAAGAGGATATCCTGCACTCAGAAGGCGCCATCCATAATCATGCAAAAACGTCCACAATACCAGGATAACTAGGAATGACATTATTCCCAATATAAGAATTATCGATAAGGCAAGCAGACCACCGTCGCCTCCGCCTCTTGGAGGCCCTACACATCGGGAAGGAGAGACCAGCCTCAACACACCCAAGAGACTTCACTCCTCCCGACGATGGCACGTAGGGCGCCGCCCGCCAGCACCATAGAGCCGATTGAACGGGCCAATCAGTGCCCCCATCTATCGGGCAATGACCTTCCCAATACTACACTCCCAGTCTCCAGCGTCCGCACGAGAAGAGCAGTGCGAGCTTCCACCTGCAAGACGGCTTGACTCAGGGACTTAATCCTCTGTTAGCCAATGAAAACGCAGCGCCCATCAGACAGAGCACCTGGGACACTAAAAATACCGCCGAACGACCCCATTCCAATCAGTTCACGCTCACCTTTCCTTGAAAATGAACCGATGATACGGTTGGAAACGTTGGAATCCGTTACGCCCTTAGACTAAGATTTGTTAACCACTTTTGTTATCATTTTCTCAATAAATTATTATTTTAGAAAACATTCTTTCACCGAGATATGAACACCGGCCAGCTATTAGCAAATATCAGCCCTGATGAGAAGAGAATAGTAAGAAGAATTGAAAAGACCATATATAAAAAATCAATTCCACTGATGCTGCCATCATCTTTAAAACTGAAAAACATGTTTTCATGAGAGGGTCTCCTACCTTCATATGATTATTATTATTATTTTTATTATTGATTTTTATTATTATTATTTTTATATTATAATTTTTATTATTTTTATTATTCTTATTATTTATTTATTTATTTATTATTTTTTATTATTATTTTTTTATTATTTTTTATTATTATTATTTATTATTTATTTTTTATTATTTATTATTATTATTTATTTTTTTATTATTATTTATTTATCATTATTTTTTTATTATTATTATTTATATTTATTATTATTTATTATTTTTTATTATTTATTATTTATTATTATTATTTATTATTTATTATTATTTATTATTTATTATTATTATTATTATTATTATTATTTATTATTATTATTATTATTATTATTATTATTATATTTTATTATTATTATTATTATTATATTTTCATTTATTTTTATTATTATTTATTATTATTATTATACATTTATTATATTATTATTATTATTATTATTATTTATTATTATTATTCTTTTTTATTATTATTTTTATTATTCTTTATTTATTATTTTTTATTTAGAATTTTTATTATTATTATTATTTATTTATTATTATTATTATTTATTATTATTATTATTATTATTATTATTATTATTATTATTATTATTTATTATTATTATTGTTATTATTATTATTATTATTATTATTATTATTATTATTATTATTATTATTATTATTATTATTATTATTTATTATTATTTATTATTTATTATTATTATTATTATTTTTTTTTTATTATTTATTTTTGTTTTATTATTTTTTTTTTTTTTTGCTCTATCACAGTCCTCCAATTCGACTGGGCGGTATTTATATTGTGGGGTTCTGGGTTGCGTCCTGCCTCCTTAGGAGTCCATCATCACTTTTCTTACTATGTGTGCCGTTTCTAGGATCACACTCTTCTGCATGAGTCCTGGAGCTACTTCAGCCTCTAGTTTTTCTAGATTCCTTTTCAGGGATCTTGGGATCATGCCTAGTGCTCCTATGATTATGGGTACGATTTCCACTGGCATATCCCATATCCTTCTTATTTCTATTTTCAGATCTTGATACTTATCCATTTTTTCCCTCTCTTTCTCTTCAACTCTGGTGTCCCATGGTATTCGACATCAATGAGTGATACTTTCTTCTTGACTTTGTCAATCAACGTCACGTCTGGTCTGTTTGCACGTATCACCCTATCCGTTCTGATACCATAGTCCCAGAGGATCTTTGCCTGATCGTTTTCTATCACTCCTTCAGGTTGGTGCTAGTACCACTTATTACTGCAAGGTAGCTGATGTTTCTTGCACAGGCTCCAGTGAGGGCTTTTGCCACTGAATCATGCCTCTTTTTGTACTGGTTCTGTGCAAGTGCCGGGCATTCACTTGCTATGTGGTTTAGTAGTTTCATTTTTCGTATTGCAACCTTCCTGCATATGGGAGAGATGTTATTTCCGTCTATCGTTCTTTGAACATATCTGGTTCTTAGGGCCTGATCTTGTGCCGCTGTTATCATTCCTTCAGTTTCCTTCTTTAGCTCTCCCCTCTTTAGCCATTGCCAATTGTCATCGCTGGCTAGTTCTTTAGTCTGTCTCATGTATTGTCCGTGCATTGGTTTGTTGTGCCAGTCCTCTGTTCTGTCTGTCTTTCTCCTGTCTCTGTATATTTCTGGGTCTTCATCTACTTTTATTAGCCTCCTTCTTCCCATGCACTCTTTAGCCACTCGTCTTCACTGTTTTCAGATATTGCCCCAGTACTCTGTTCTCGATGTTGACTCAGTCCTCTATACTTAGTAGTCCTCTCCCTCCTTCCTTTCGTATTATGTATAGTCTGTCCGTATTTGCTCTTGGGTGTAGTGCTTTGTGTATTGTCACATGTTTCCTGGTTTTCTGATCTATGCTGCGGAGTTCTGCCTTCGTCCATTCCACTATTCCTGCGCTGTATCTGATTACTGGCACTGCCCATGTGTTTATGGCTTTTATCATATTTCCGGCATTGAGTTTTGACTTGAGTATCGCCTTGAGTCTCTGCATATATTCTTTCCTGATCGTGTCCTTCATCTCTTGGTGTTTTATATCCCCTCCTTCCATTATTCCCAGGTATTTGTATCCTGTCTCACTATGTGTTTGATGTTGCTCCCATCTGGTAGCTTTATCCCTTCAGTTCTCGTTACTTTGCCTTTTTTGTATGTTGACTAAGGCGCATTTTTCTATTCCAAACTCCATCCTGATGTCCCCAGATACAATCCTTACAGTCTGGATTAAGGTATCTATTTCATTTATGCTATTACCAATACAGCTTGATGTCGTCCATGAACATCAGATGGTTGATTTTGTTTCCTCTTTTCTTGAGTGGAACCTCACCCAGCATCCATTTTTCTGTAGTACTTTTGTCATGGGAATCATGGCTACTACGAAGAGTGGTGGGGACAGTGAGTCGCCCTGGAAGATCCCTCTCCTGATATCAACCTCTGCTAGTCTTATTCCAGAGCTTGTAAGTATTGTATTCCAGTTGTGCATTGTATTTTTGGTTGTCTTCCCCTCTTAGTTGGCTGTATAGTCTTTTCTGGTTGGTTCCGAATAGTTTGTTCTGTTGGTATCCCTTATTCCTGTTCATGTACCGTTGGATCTTATGTGCTGTGGCCTTAAGCCTCTGTTTTACATCTTCTATTGTGTTGTTTAGTCCCCTCTCTTGTACTTTAGTATTTCTCGTTGAGTTCCTCCTTGTTTCTTGCTTCTTAGCCTTTTTTTCTGCCATCTTCTTTCAGTTTACTCAAGTCAGATCTCATCACCAGGATTTGTTTTTCCAGGCACCTTTTCCAAGGAGGTTGCTGTTTTGGTTCTGTTGGGTTGGTTGTGCTGGTGGTGTTGGTGTTCGAATCCCCATCAGTTCTGCTACTAATCTTTGCTCCTGCATATGTCTAGTTATTTGTTTCTGTGATACTGGTGGTGTATTATGGACCATTATTTCACTGACCTCACTTGTTTTTCTTTCTCCCTTAATTAATTTCTTGGTGTTGTAGGCTTTCATGGAGGGGATCTTTGTTCTCTCTGTATCTGGCTCCATCCATTGTCTAATCTTTTCTACCCATTCCGTCCTCTCTGTTACTTCATCGGTGTTTCTTCGTGTGTCGTTGTTTGATACCTCATCCTCCCTGTCGTCTTCTGTGGCATCGTCTCTCAGTTCGTCTTCGTGTAATTCGTTGTCGTGTGAGCAGAGGTTAATATCAGGAGAGGGATCTTCCAGGGCGACTCACTGTCCCCACTACTCTTCGTAGTAGCCATGACAAAAGTACTACAGAAGATGGATGCCGGGTACCTACTCAAGAAAAAGAGGCAACAAAATCAACCATCTGATGTTCATGGACGACATCAAGCTGTATGGTAAGAGCATCAAGGAAATAGATACCCTAATCCAGACTGTAAGGATTGTATCTGGGGACATCAGAATGGAGTTTGGAATAGAAAAATGCGCCTTAGGCAACATACAAAAAGGCAAAGTAACAGAACTGAAGGGATAAAGCTACAGATGGGAGCAACATCAAAACACATAGATGAGACAGGATACAAATACCTGGGAATAATGGAAGGAGGAGATATAAAAACACCAAGAGATGAAGGACACGATCAGGAACGAATATATGGAGAGACTCAGGGCGATACTCAAGTCAAAACTCAACGCCGGAAATATGATAAAAGCCATAAACACATGGGCAGTGCCAGTAATCAGATACAGCGCAGGAATAGTGGAATGGACGAAGGCAGAACTCCGCAGCATAGATCAGAAAACCAGGAAACAAATGACAATACACAAAGCACTACACCCAAGAGCAAATATGGACAGACTATACATAACACGAAAGGAAGGAGGGAGAGGACTACTAAGTATAGAGGACTGCGTCAACATCGAAAACAGAGCACTGGGGCAATATCTGAAAACCAGTGAAGACGAGTGCTAAAGAGTTGCATGGGAAGGGAAGGACTAATAAAAGTAGATGAATACCCAGAAAATAAAATATAGAGACAGGAGAAAGACAGAAAGAACAGAGGACTGGCACAACAAACCAATGCAGGACAATACATGAGACAGACTAAAGAACTAGCCAGCGATGACAATTGGCAATGGCTAAAGAGGGGAGAGCTAAAGAAGGAAACTGAAGGAATGATAACAGCGGCACAAGATCAGGCCCTAAGAACCAGATATGTTCAAAGTACGATAGACGGAAATAACATCTCTCCCCATATGTAGGAGTGCAATACGAAAAAATGAAACCAATAAACCACATAGCAAGTGAATGCCCGGCACTTGCACAGAACCAGTACAAAAAGAGGCATGATTCAGTGGCAAAAGCCTCCACTGGAGCTGTGCAAGAAACATCAGCTACTTTGCAGTAATAAGTGGTATGAGCACCAACCTGAAGGAGTGATAGAAAACGATCAGGCAAAGATCCTCTGGGACTATGGTATCAGAACGGATAGGGTGATACGTGCAAACAGACCACATGACGTTGATTGACAAAGTCAAGAAGAAAGTATCACTCATTGATGTCGCAATACCATGGGACACCAGAGTTGAAGGAAAGAAAGGAGGAAAAAAATGGATTAAGTATCAAGAATCGAAGAAAATAGAAATAAGAAGGATATGGGATATTGCCAGTGGAAATCGTACCCATAATCATATGAGCACTAGGCACGATTCCAAGATCCCTGAAAAGGAATCTAGAAAAACTAGAGGCTGAAGTAGCTCCAGCACTCATGCAGAAGAGTGTGATCCTAGAAACGGCACACATAGTAAGAACAAAAGTGATGGACTCCTAAGGAGGCAGGATGCAACCCGGAACCCCACACTATAAATACCACCCAGTCGAATTGGAGGACTGTGATAGAGCACAAAAAAAAAAAAAAAAAAAAAATAATAATAATAATAATAATAATAATAATAATAATAATAATAATAATATAATAATAATAATAATAATAATAATAATAATGTTCTAGAACCGTGCAGGACATTCGCTGTCACCATTGAGGCAAAGCCCTAAGTTTGTTTGCTTTTTATACACTTAAGTTCTTAGACCATCGTTGGTCTTGGAGACGAGGACGTCGAGAAAGGGGAGTTGGCCATTCATTGCTGAATCCGACGGTTATAATTCAGCGAACTGCACTGCTGAAACATACGCCGGACAGCTTCGTCCTTCTCATTCATCAGCTTGTACAAAGATATCGTCAATATATCTTGCATATTGGCGTATGCACAGTTCAAGAACACCACAGTCAAGGCCTACATTTGGAGGGCCTTTACGCACTGTTCTTTCTGGCAGGACATTCACAAGAACTCGACCGATCACCTCAGGTGCTGTTAATAACGGGTATCCGAATCGACTTATTAGAAAGAAAGTCCGAAACAAGCGCTGATCAGTGGTTACCAGAGAGAGTGAGAGACCGCAGCCCCAGCCCCATGAGAAGATCAAGCTGTATTACAAAACTAGAATGCACGCACGTCACCTTAAGGACGAGGAAGCATTGAGAAAAATCATCAGAGAGAATGTGACCTCTACCGAAGTCAACAAAGAACTCGAACTTGTAATTTATTACCAAAATCGACGTACCCGCGACCTTATCATGAAGAACAACCAGACCCCCCCAGCAAGAGACCTCTTGAAACAGTCGAATGTAGTTTACCAATTCTCATGCCCCGTCCGTGGATGTCCCGGCTCTTATGTTGGTATGACTTTATGAAACTGTCCAAGAGGATTTCTTGCCACGCACAAGAAAGGGAGTAGAGGAAAAAACCCCATATATACTCCACTTTTCTAGCCCGCACTCCCCCCAGGGGCGTGGCAACCCCCCCTCCCCCTCCTGATAAGTTCATGTACATACGTGAGGTTTAAAAAGGGGGGGGGGAGGCAACCCCCAAACCCCCAAACCCCCAAAAAGGGGCGTGACCACCCTGACCCCAAATTGACTCCACATTATTGATGAGCTCATGTACGTACATGAGGTCGAAAAGGGGGTTGGGGGCGTGGCCACCTGTAACTCTACTGGAATAAAACCAACATTTCAACCCCCACCACCGACCCCAATTTTGACTCCACTGTTCTACCCCTGTGACGTCACGTAACTACGGGAATAAAACCACCCCACCCCGACCCCAAATAGACTCAGTTCACTGCTTTTTTGCGACTCATGTCCTCTTTAATTGTTTTCAACGTAACCGGGACGTTAACCTCATCCTCCTCCTTAAAATCTCTAAATTTATATATGCACATCGCGAATATAGCCTCTATTGACTTCTCTCTCTCTCTCTCTCTCTCTCTCTCAGCCGTTACATTTTGTTTTATATATATACACAGGTGCTTAGATATTCAGAGTATCATGATAAAAAGATATTTGGCGACTGACTTCATCCTCATGTGAGACATATATTTATCAATTTGATATCTCCCCCAATAACCGACAGGGACAATGTTATCTGATGATGAATCACGCACACGCACACACACGAAGAAACGAGACCTTATCGCCATATTTGCCAAACTGACTTCACCCCCCTGTGAAATTTTAATTATCATAGAATTTATTAATACCGAGTTTGAAAGAGGTTGAAAAATCAAATGACAGATGGAATTGTTATTTTATATTTGTAACCAATGCTAAATACAGGGGAATGAATTAATATTCCATACAAATACATACATTAGAAAAAAAAAGTGCACAAACACGAATGCGATAATATACGCATTCCCGTTTTCAGAAACAATACTTCAACGAAACACACGGCTACTATATATTTTCTAACCTGTTCCTTCACATCACAGCCCTAGTATATACCACATACATCTTCTCCAGCACTTTCCCGACCGTGTATCAAAGACGACGTTTCATCTAACACCTCAAAGCTTTTAAATTTAGCTAACAAGTTTCTCATATATAAATCTTCCACACACCTTTCCTCCAACAGGGATAAATTCTTTTTATTATAGCCACGCAACATATTTTACCAATTTTGCTCATTTCATCACTGAATGTAGCTAACACAGGTAAATATTGATTCAACCAAGTCATATTAACCAGCCCGCTTTGACCGATGCCAGCAGGAATGATAACATATTTGACATAGTCATACGGTGATTTAAATAATTCTTCCTTCAGTTTTTTGACCAAAGAAAAAAAGTGATTGAACCTCATTTGTTTGCTATCTCTGCCCAAACGATCGGTGTGATCTTCATCTTTGGAATAAGCCTCACTGTTTTGTGCGTATTCATTATCTTCAATGGGGGCACCGATACCGTATTGGGTTAATAAATTAGCTATGGTGGGTAGATCAACTTCTTCATCGCATTCCCAAGATGTGATATTTTCAGGTCCTTTCACAATGGCGGACCCTTCAATACCCCTATCACGAAGACAGGCATATAATGCACCAGTGCGAGAATATAAAAAACCTGCCAATTCGGCATACAGATAAGCTCGAATGACGTCTGCCACCACAGATACTTTGCAACATAAGATTTTGATACAAGATGGAACTAAACCATTCTATATCCCTGACTATAAGTTGCCAATAAGTCAACGACCGATGTAGATCAGTTAATTGAGGAAATGAAGCAGGATGGTGTTATAGTACCTTCTAAAATCACCATATAATTCACCTCTCTTGTTAGTTCCAAAGAAAGATGGCAGTTGGAGAATGGTAATAGATTATCGGAAATTAAATTCACACACCATCCCAGATAGGATGCCAATGCCTGTTATAAATGATATGTTAGCTCAATTAGGTGGAGCAAAAATATTTACGTCATTAGACTTGCTTAGTGGACATTGGCAAGTACCTTTAGACGAAGAATCCAAGCCCTTAACAGCTTTTAGTACTCATAAGGAACATTTACAGTTTGAAGTCATGACCTTTGGTCTTACATTAGCCCCACTAACCTTTACTCGATTAATGCTCCAAATCTTAGGAGATATAGAGGATGTTTCAGTATACCTAGATGTTGTAGTCATTTGTAGTAAGGACTTCGATAGTCACTTTAAGACATTAGAAACAGTGTTAGAAAGACTGAAGTGTGCAGGATTAAAGATAAAAATTAAGAAATGTCAATTCATGATGAAATCATTAGAGTATTTAGGACATGTCATCAGTAAAAATGGACTGCATATGCAGGAAGGTAAAATAAAGGCAATTGTAGCATATCCAGCTCCAAAGAATTTGAAAGCCTTGAGAAGATTTTTAGGTATGGTAGGCTATTATCGTCCATTTATTAAGGGATTTGCCACCATAGCCAAACCATTAACAGATTTAACTAAGAAGGATGTAGTTTATGAATGGAAGACAGAACAGGAAAGAGCTTTCCAAAAACTCAAAGAAATGATGACAAGAAATCCAATTTTAGTGTATCCAGCTTTCTCAAAGGAATTTTACTTAGCCTGCAATGCTTTTAGTACAGGTGTAGGTGCAGTTTTAATACAAAAAGGAAAAACAAGAATGAGAGCAGTATATTATGCAAGTAGAGTTTTGAATGCTGCAGAAAGAAATTATAGCAACTACCGAGCAGAGTGCTTAGCTCTATATTGGGGATTACGAAAGTTTAGGCATATATTGCTAGGACATAAAGTCAATGTGCTTACAGATCACAAACCCATTTGTGACCTATTCAAGAAAAGAGCTGTCACAAATTATATGAAGTTTAACAGATGGTTCATAAGTGTATTAGAATTTGCCCCAGAGTTTAGATATATTCCAAGCAGGTAGATATAACACTATAGCAGATGCCTTGGTCGAGATCGCAAAGAAGAAATTGGACCAAACAAATCACAACTAATACTTTCTGCTTAGTTGTCAGATCATAGATCTAGATTTAGAAAGAGTTCAGATCGAACAGCAAAAGGATGCTAGCATTAGAAAAATAGTGGGTAAATTAATGTAAAATGAGGATGATCAGTCTGAATTTCAGTTAATTAATGGAATTCTATATAAAACATCAGAAGAACCGAATGCTTGTTCACGTTTGTATGTACCTAGCACACTAACCAAAGAAGTCCTTGAACTAACACTCTCTTACAAGTTGTCAGGACATCCTGGAATAAAGAAAACATGTACAACGGTCACTAGAAACTATTTTGGGCCAAATTGCAATGAAGATGCTAAAAGATTTGTTGAAAATTGTCATATCTGTAACGTACACAAAGGTAGCGTAAATGTAAAGGCCCCTCTTGAGAAATATCCATCAGAATTAACTCCGTTCCAAGTAGTTTCAATGGATTTTATATCCCATTTCCAAACACAACTAGAGGCAACTGTCGGATATTAGTTTTCATAGATTACTTGACTAGATATGTTGAGATCATTCCAGTCAGAAACAGAGAAGCAACTACTATAGCAGAAGCTCGAAAATCTAGAATAATTACCAGACATCCCATGCCCTCAAACATTATTATCTGATAATGCAGGAGAACTTACTAGTGACATTTTAAAGAAATTGTGTGAGTTTTATGAAATTAACAAGTGTCAGGTTACAGCTTATAAACCAAGATCTAATGGAGCAGTTGAGAGAACAAATCGTAAAATAAAGGATGTACTCAAAACTTTAGTGACTCCACAGACTGAAGATTGGGACTTAATTCTTGAAGACGTACAGTTCACCATTAATAACACTGTAAATGAATCTATTGGGGAAACCCCACACTTTCTGTTATATAGCAAAGAAAGATAAAGGAAAGGAAAACGCATTTTCTAGAAGTTCGGCAGCAAGGAGGCATTAGCGCATTGTGTTGGAGGTGCCTGTTCTCATGATGGTTCTAGAATCGGCAGGAGTGTTATGGAACTTGACTGGCACCGACGTGTCATGAGAAAAACCGCGATTTCTGATGCAATACCTCGTCTAGATTCATCTAAGAAGTTCCGGTAATCTCGGGAGTCTGTGACGCTCGCCGTAGGCCCCGCCCCCAGTATGCCATATAAATACGACGGACGAAGTAGGAGAAAGCAGAGATCGTCAGAGGGAGTTCATCAGTTAGTCACAGAGAGATATCCTCAGTAAGAGCCACAGAATCAGATTATCAGTGAGAGATCCGCAGCAGCAGAGATCATCCGAGAGAGATAAGAGAAAAAGGGACCGGTGAAGGATCAGAAGAAAAGTTGCTCGAGAGTTAGCTGAATTTGGGCAAGCCATCTTCAGGAGTGGACGACAGAGATATTTCGACGTTGGGGGGGAGACTTCAGAGAAGAGACGTTCTGCTAGAGGTTTTGGGAAGTTCCTGTCCCTCGAGTATCAAGAGTAGACATTATTTTCTAAAATATGGAGTCAAGAAGACGTCGGCAAGCGCAGTTCTCCCTTTGTGAAGCCAACGTTTCGAGTTGCCAAACTGTCTGGCAAGTACTTCCATTACCTCACTGTTCCCCCAGTTCATGCAGTGTAAGATTCTATTTTTTAATGTAAATAGGAGATACTATTCTGCATTTACCTTTGTTAGTAAGCTTGTAAATAAACCTTTGTTGTGTTAGTGTTTCTTTCTATATTCGTATCCCAGTTTCAACTGTTGGTGTTGAAATTTTTTTTTTATTTTCATATCGAACCTGAAGCGGACCTCTCTCTCAGAGGCTGTAACACAGAAAGGATGCCAAATACCTAGTTAGACGATTCACTCCAGACTACTTATAATTACGAAAGACTACGTTGCGTGGAAAATAAGACGGACTTTCGAGACAGTAAAAGGTACAAGGGCTCGATTGAAGGAGTTACATCAAAAGTCTAGGAAGTTATTTACAACAGAAATCAACAATTCCAGATTTAAAAATAGGGCAACAAGTATATGTGCTTAATCATAAAGTTGAAGGGACCTAATATTAAAGTAAGTCCTAAATTCCAAGGTCCATATAGAAAGGTTAAAGTTAAATAAATTCAAGCTAATGCATGAATCAACTTTTAAAAGAAACTGTTGCACATTGGAACCATATTAAAATAGTACATTCCGACATTTGGTCAGAAGAACATTTAAAGGATTGTAAAGATTTAAAGGAGTCAAGTAGTAATGAAAACAGTATCATAAATGATTCCTGTTCTTCATCAGCATTAGTGACTCCGAGATACAATATAAGGAAAAGCCCAGAACGAGGTACTATCATGACTAAAGTCATTGATGCAACTAACAAGAACCAAGAATTGATTATTAAACTGAAAGACTTTGTTTTTAACAATATAGCTCAGATAATCAACAGAGATAAAATGATCTAAACAGGTCACATTTTTGTGAATCAGTTAATGTTGAAACAGAGTCATTCCTGTTAAATTATAAGGAACTTTTGAATGCAGTTATGTTAGCTGCAAAGAACATTTTATCCCCATACCTCATTCAGTCCTAGTGAGTTTAACCATGTAATTGAAAAATGTATGTTAGATCATCACTTCAAACCGCTCGTGCGCAATGTCCTTACTTACTATAGCTTAATAACTGTGAAAAGGGTTTCTGATCACATTGTATTGGTAATACCATTCAACAATAATGAAGTTAATAACTTGATATCCATTTACCCTTTTCCAATGCTAGTAAAAATAACAAGTCAATTGTTTTGAACCAAGACATAGTACATTTTGCATTGCAACAAAATTCACTTCTGTTGGTGCAACTAAGTGACAAAGATTTTGATGATTGTATCATGCTTGAAGCCAATGAGTTTGTTTGTAATATACAGAGTTTTTATGAGCCAATTAACAAATTGTATTGCATAAATGATTTGGTTAATGACAGGAATGGTGAGAATAACTGTGAGTATATCCCTTACAATCCTGATTTCAAAGCTCAAATTTTGTATGATGAAATGGTAGTGTTTCACAGAATCAAGTAACAGCTAAGGTCACTTGTAGGGATAACCAATCTCAGATAATGTTTAAAAAACATCAAAATCCTTTGTGACATCTTGTGAGGTAGTTATTTTGAATTATTTGTACTACTAGCCTACCATTTTTGCTACTTACACCTTAAACTTATCTAGCAACATAAATCATTTTGAACATGTCAAAGATTTCAAAATAGTCCAAACTTGAGTTAGAATCATTGACAAACTTGAAGCAGCTAATCATTTTTTCCATGTATACAAGACTGATATTTCCCCATTATGTCCATGGTAAATATTGTTTTGTTATTGTTCACCATACTAGCTTTCATATGTATTGTTAGAGTGTTAGTTGTTAACAGCTCAACACCATTAAGGCTTTACTGAATAACTTGCCTTCAAGTAACTGATATTCTAACATTGTTGGATATAATTGCCATTTATGATTACTTTCACCATGTATTTTTTTATATATAAGTATTTTTGATAATTTTAGGCATGGAGGTCA